>NC_041393.1:165211164-165247436 GCF_002162155.2 Triticum dicoccoides
TTGAACAGGACCACGTGGTGTGGAAGGCTGGATGAACAGTAGACGGTGGAGGGATGGTTGAACAGTAGCTGGTGGAGTAGCGCACGGTGGAGGCTGGATGACCAGGAGCCCATGGAGGCTGGGGGAGGTCGACGGAAGCCCGTGGAGGCTGGGGGAGGTCGACGGAAGCCCGTGGAGGCTGGAGGAGGTCGATGGTGGAGATGAACAGTATCCCGTGGAGTCCCGTTTTGCGGTACGCCACAACCCTCCTGATAAACAGGACCCCCGTTTCGACCGTAGGAGGTCCGTTTCGTCCGTTTTGCGGTACACCACAATGCTCCCGATCAATAGGACCCCCGTTTCGATCGTAGGAGGTCCGTTTCCTCCATTTTGCGGTACGCCACTCCCCTCCCAATCAACAGGAACCCCGTTTCGACCGTAGGAGGTCCGTTTCGTCCGTTTTGTGGTACACCACACCCCTCCCGATCAACAGGACCCCTGTTTCGAACATAGGAGGTTTGTTTCCTCCGTTCTGCGGTACGCCAGGCCTCGTTTCCATCGCATGTTCCGTGCAAGCTCTCCCGATGAACACGGCGACGCATTCCGTTCCGACCCAGCCGGTTGGCTCCTACGCGTTCCGTTGCCTCCCGATGAACACGATGCTTTCCGTTGCCTCCCCATGAACATGACGCATTCCGTTGCCTTCCCATGAACATGACGCATTCCGTTGCCTCCCCATGAACACGACGACGACGCTATTTCTCCATTCTGACCCAGCCATGTACGTATGCGCGAGTAGGCGTTCGAGACCCTGCCCGTATGTATGTACGTGGCTGTATTTTCTTTCTTGCACCCTGGCCGCTGTACGTACGGGTACATACTACGTGCGTGCCTCTACTACGACACGTGCGCGCCTCTACGCCGACCAGTATGTGCGTACACGTTCGCGACCAGAATGACAATGCTACGTGCGCTTCGAGCAAGTGGGTCCCGACTGTGAGGCACTTCCTTGCGTGCGACGATGTAGCTGGTCGGTCCCAGCAGTCAGGGGGGCGAATCGTTTTTTTTCGAACACACTTCCTTGCATGCGAAGATGTAGCTGGTGGGTCCCAGCAGTCAGGGGGGCGAATCATTTTTTTTGCCCGGACGCACTTCCTTGCGTGCGAAGGTGTAGCTGGTGGGTCCCAGCGGTCAGGGGGAAATGTTTTTTTGGCGAAATACGGTGGCCCGTCTGGTGGGTCCCAGCTGCCAGGTGGAGGAATAATTATTTTGTGCGTAATAAGGAGGCACTTCCTTGCGGCCGCCGTGGACCCAGCTGTCAGCCTCTCCACGCACAGTACTCTTTCGATGGAAGCCGTTCCTTGACCACATTGACCATGCCGCGCCTAGAGCACCACGGCGGTGGACAACGGCGAGGCCTAGGAAGGGGACGACATGGAGGCAGGGAAGACTCCGCAGTTGTTTCCCACGCGGAGGGGAGTACGACTGTACGAGGGTTTACTGGTTCGTTTGCCGTCGCCTGAGAATAATAGCAGGTGTTGGTGAGTAGAGGGATGGCTAGGCTAGCGATGGGAGTACGATGGGGCGGTGAGGCCTGTGCGGCAGCACAGCCTGCCGCGGGGAGGAGGGAGCAGGCAGTCCCGCCGGCGCTTGTTTGAGCGGTTGGAGGAGGCAGAGCAGAGATTGAAGAAGCACGACGGCCGTTGGATGGAACTCCAACAG
Organism: Triticum dicoccoides; assembly: GCF_002162155.2. NCBI lineage: Eukaryota > Viridiplantae > Streptophyta > Magnoliopsida > Poales > Poaceae > Triticum > Triticum dicoccoides. The sequence goes on from NC_041393.1 coordinate 165,212,866, forward strand.
TCACTGCTTGTGCGTCAACCTTTTTTTTTAGGAAAGCCTCAAATCTATGGAAAACAGCATACATCCCATCTCCCATTATTTCTAATAATTTACAGCCCATTTGCTAATTCTTAAGCTTTTTTTGGAGCCCATATTCTTTTTGTTAGCATTACAACCCATATTGTGGCCACGGTTAAAAAATTATATGAAATTTTGCATATTTCGGTGCGGTCCGAACTGTTTTTAATCCTGAAATTTCGACCACATTCAAACTGATTTTAAAAATAAATGTATATCAATATAAAATCCAACAAATTGTCCACGCATAAAAATTAATGTAATTTAAAATCTCAAAATGAAAAAAGATATTTGAAACTAATTGCCGGTTTGATGTGTTTTAAAAATGTATAGCCCATTTCTCATTACTGATGGGCCATTTTCTCGGCTAGCCGAATGAAAGCTCTCCTCGTCTTGAAAGATTTGCAGCCCAACAGGCCTGACAAAGCGACTTACTTGGCAAATCACAAAAAAACTGGGCTGTGGCCGTGGACCCAGCTGTCAGCCTCTCCACGTAGATTACTCCTCCGATGGAAGTCGTTCCTTGACCATGTTGACCACGCCGCGTGGAGAGCACCACGGCGGTGGACGACGACGAGGCCTAGGAAGGGGACGATGCGGAGCCGGGGCAGACGCGGCAGTGGAAGCCCACGCGGAGAGGAGTACGAGGGTTCAGTGGTTCGGCTGCGGTGTGAGGCTGTCATCGCCGTAGAATAACAGGGGGTGTGGGTGAGTAGAGGGATGGCCTTGCTAGTAGTGGGAGTAGTAGGGGGCGGTGAGGTCTCCGCGGTATCACAGCCGGCCACGAGAGGCAAGAGCATGCAGCACGACCGGCGCTGCTTTGGGCGGTTGGAGAACGAAGACCAGAGGTTGAAGAAGCACTATGGCCGTTGGATGGACATCGTACGGTCACTGGAGTATTGACTAAGTTGACAAAGCCCTCCGTCCCATCAACTTAGTAGGCCCACAAGTCAGCCTGCCACTATACTGGGTCCCAGCTAGCAGGGGCAATATTCATTTTTTGCATAATAAGGAGGCACTTCCTTGCGTGCGAAGATATAGCTGGTGGGTCCAAGCTGTTAGTGGCGGTAACGTTTTTTCACGAAATACAGAGGCCCTTTCGGTGGGTCCCAGATGTCAGGTGGAGGAATCATTATTTTGCGCGTAATAAGGAGGCATTTCCTTGCGTGCGGCCGTGCACCCAGCTGCCAGCCTCTCCACATACAGTCCACTTCAGATGCATGTCGGTCGTTAACCACGTTGACCAGGCCGCGCCGAGAGCACCAGGGCGATGGATGACGGTGAGGCCTAGGAAGGGAACGACATGGAGGTAGGGAAGACTCGGCAGTTGTTTCCCACGCGGAGGGGAGTACGACTGTACGAGGGTTTACTGGTTCGTCTGCCGTCGCCGGAGAATAACAGCAGGTGTGGGTGAGTAGAGGGATGGCTAGGCCAGCGATGGGAGTACGGTGGGGCGGTGAGGCCTGCGTGGCAGCACAGCCGGCCGCAGGGATGAGGGAGCACGCAGTCCCGCCGGTGCTTGTTTGAGTGGCTGGAGCAGGAAGAGCAGAGATTGAAGAAGCACGACGGCCGTTGGATGGACATCAAACAATCACCGCTTGTGCCTCAACCTTTTTTCACGAAAGCCTCAAATCTGTGGAAAACCGCATACAGCCCATCTGCCATTATTTCTAATATTTTACAGCCCATTTGCTAATTCTTAAGGTTTTTAAGCCCATATTCTTTTTGTTAGCATTACAGCCCATATTGTGGCCACGGTTAAAAAATTATATGAAATTTTGCATATTTCGGTGCGGTCCGAACTGTTTTTAATCCTGAAATTTCGACTCACATTCAAACTGATTTTAAAAATAAATGTATATCAATATAAAATCCAACAAATTCTCCACACATAAAAATTAATGTAATTAAAAATCTCGAAATGAAAAAAGATATTTGAAACTAATTGCCAGTTTGATGTGTTTTAAAAATATACTGTCCATTTCTCATTACTGATGGGCCATTTTCTCGGCCAACCGAATGAAAGCTCTCCTCGTCTTGAAAGATTTCCAGCCCAACAGGCCTGACAAAGCAACTTACTTGGCAAATCACAAAAAAACTGGGTTGTGGCTGTGGACCCAGTTGTCAGCATCTCCACATACAGTACTCTTTGGATGGAAGTCGTTCCTTGACCACGTTGACTACACTGCACGGAGAGCACCACAGCGGTGGACGAGGGTGAGGCCTAGGAAGGGGACGACACGGAGCCGGGAAAGACGCGACAGTGGAAGCCCGCGCGGAGAGGAGTACGAGGGTTCACTAGTTCGGCTGTAGTGTGAGGCTGCCGTCGCTGCAGGGCCTGGTCAGCAGTGGGAATAGTAGGGGGCGGTGAGGCCTCCGCGGCAGCACAGCTGGCCATGGGAGGCAGGAGCATGTGGCACGACCGGCGCTGCTTTGGGCGGCTGGAGCAAGAAGACCAGAGGTTGAAGAAGCACTACGGCCGTTGGATGGACATCGTACGGTCACTGGAGCTAGAATCGTTCATATTGGCTAAGTTGACAAAGCCCTTCGTCCTCGTCAAATTAGTAGGCCCACAAGTTAGCCTCCCACCAAGGTGGGTCCCAGCTAGCCCGGGGGGGTATTCATTTTTTTATGCGTAATAAGGAGGCATTTCCGGTGAGTCGGAGCTGACAGCGGGGGGAACATTTTTTTCGCGAAATACGGTGGCCCGTCAGGTCGGTCCCAGCAGTCAGGGGGCAAACATTTTTTCGCAAAATACGGTGGCCCGTCCAGTGGGTCCCTACTGTCAGTTGGAGGAATAATTATTTTCTGCATAATAAGGAGGCACTTACTTGCTGCGGCCGTGGACCCAACTGAGACTCTCCACGTATAGTATACTTCTGATGGAAGTCGATCCTTGACCATGTTGACCTCGCCGCGTTCCGTTGCATGCATGCGTCCATGGGCGTGGTGCGTCCCCACTGTCAGCCTCTCACGTACAGTCATCTTCCGATGACTCTTGGTTGTTGACCATGTTGACCACACCATGCCGAACGCAGCCAGACTGGAACGAACCGGAGATGGGGAAGACGGGGCAGTGGAGTCGCAGATGGAGAGGAGTGGGAAACTTCACTGGTTCGGGTGCGCGGCAGCACAGCCGCGGTGCTGCCCACGGGAGATAGGAGCTAGAACAGAGGTTGAAGAAGGAGCACAGCTGTTGGATTAACATCCAACGGTCCAGCAGCTAGAATCATTTGTTGATTAAGTTGACAAAGTCGTGCGTACACGTCCGCTTAGTAGGCCCACAAGTTAGTCACCAAATCTGACGGGTCCCAGCTATCAATGGGATGAATAATTTTTTTCGCAAAACAAGGAGGCACTTCCTTCCGTGCGAAGATACAGCCAGTGGGGCCCAGCTGTCAGGTGGAGGAAACATTTTTTTTCAGCTTAATAAGGAGGAACTTTCCTTGCGTGCGACCATGGACCTCGTGGGTCCCAACCGTCAGGCTCTCCACGTATAGTCCTCTTCCGATGGCTCTCGTTTGTTGACCACGCCGCACCGAACGCAGTGAGGTGGTGGACGACGGCGAGGCCCCGGACGGGAACGACTTGGAGATGGGAAAACGCGGCAGTGGAGTCGCAGATTGAGAGGAGGAGAAGGGTTATAACTGGTTCTGTTGCGGCGTGGGGCTGTAGTCTATGGAGAATAACAGGATTATTAAATAGGTCCTTAAAATCTATGCAAGCTTTTGTACGCAATCACCAGGATTTTCCTTGCCTGTGAGTCAAAAACAACCAGGATTTTCCTTGCCAACTTCTGTTAAACATTTACTTTATAAGTTAATAACACGTGGGATGTTTTTATAATATATATATAAGTCTCTATAAAATACACGATAATAGTAATAATATAAATATATATAATGTGGTTAGAAGGGAAAACATAAATTGGACACAGCATTACTTTTATAAGAGACCTGTGTTTTATACCCCACAGTAGGCATACTAACAAGTTCACACACGAATACAACAGAAAAGGTAAACATTCATATCAAACTCAGGTTCACAGGACACGTTCATATTCATAGCCAACATTCACTATCAACAACTCAAAAGATTCATATATACACAAGCTCAGCATATCTATGCATCCAAATGATTGATAGATCACACGACAATATTCATACATAATTCACAAAAAGATTCAGATATACACATGTTCAGTATGTTTATGCATCCAAATGATTGAGATCACAGCCAATATGATCCATGGACGAACTTTAATTACCTAGGGTACAGACTGGTAAATGGTGTTCAATGGGAGGTACTTCTTGCTAAAATTAGTTCTTGTACGAGTAAACTTTCGAGTACATAAGAGGCAGCACAGACAATCTGAACTTTGCTTGTAGATTTATCCTCAAATAGTGGCCTCGTGTCGAGGGAGGTTTGAGCAACTTGGCCACTACTTTCATCCAACTAGTTTACTGGCTCATCTTGGTCCTGTATCTCACCAAAATTCTACATTGCAGACAAGAAAGGAGGCGGTTGAGAAAATGAACCACCCAAATTTTTTGTGCAGTTCAACTGAAATGGAGCATCCTTGGCATGCAGACTGATTAAGTGCTAGATGAATATATGCGTCAACCAACTTGTCTGGAATCTTTAGACTCCATGCCATATAGTTCTCTACCATATGTGCCGATAACCAAAAGGCACAAGTTGGGACCAAAGACTGGACTGTGTTTTTTTGGGCTATGCACCAAGCAATATTTTGGGCGTTCACTCTCCTAATACTTGGAGTTTGACAATTGGTTGATGCCGGTTGATACTCGAATGAATATAGGCACTTATTGTCAACATCGATTCTTGTCTGAGTGAACTTTGGAGTACATAGCAGCAGCATAAGTACATGTCCATCTGATCATTTTGTGCAGTTCTACTGAAATAACCCGATGTAATGATTTGCCTGCGAGTTCAGGCTCCAAATTACTCCTTTATGAAATCGGCAAACAGTAGCACAATACCAAATTACCAATACATATGACAGGCACAATAATCAGGATAAAGACCAGTACCAACCTGTGTGAGGTAGCATATCAATTACTATTTCCTTTGACTGGAAGCCGAGATAAGCCAAGCGACTGACAGCAAAGGAAGAAAGCAAGCGGAGATTAGTGATACGTCTCCAACGTATCTACTTTTCCAAACCCTTTTGCCCTTGTTTTGGACTCTAACTTGCATGATTTGAATGAAACTAACCCGGACTGACGCTTTTTTCAATAGAACTGCCATGATGTTGTTTTATGTCTAGAAAAGAAAAGTTCTCGGAATGTCCTGGAAATCCACGGAGGCACTTTTCAGAATTAATAAGAATTTTTGGCGAAAGAATCAAGGCTAGGGGGCCCACGGGCTGTCCACGAGACAGGTCCCCCCCTAGGGCGCGCCCTCCTATCTCGTGGGCCCCCTGGACACCTCCCGACCTCAACTCCAACTCCATATATACCGTCTCGGGGAGAAAAAAATCAGAGAGAAAGTTTCATCACGTTTTACGACACGGAGCCGCCGCCAAGCCCTAATCTCTCTCGGGAGGGCTGATCTGGAGTCCGTTCAGGGCTCTGGAGAGGGGGATTCGTCGCCGTCGTCATCACCCACCATCCTCCATCACCAATTTCATGATGCTCACCGCCGTGCGTGACTAATTCCATCGTAGGCTTGCTGGACGGTGATGGGTTGGATGAGATTTACCATGTAATCAAGTTAGTTTTCTTAGGGTTTGATCCCTAGTATCCACTATGTTCTGAGATTGATGTTGCTATGACTTTGCTATGCTTAATGCTTGTCACTAGGGCCCGAGTGCCATGATTTCAGATCGGAACCTATTAAGTTTTCATGAATATATGTGTGTTCTTGATCCTATCTTGCAAGTCTATAGTCACCTATTATGTGTTATGATCCGACAACCCCGAAGTGACAATAATCGGGATACTTCTCGGTGATGACCGTAGTTTGAGGAGTTCATGTATTCACTATGTGTTAATGCTTTGTTCCGGTTCTCTATTAAAAGAAGGCCTTAATATCCCTTAGTTTCCGTAAGGACCCCGCTGCAACGGGAGGGTAGGACAAAAGATGTCATACAAGTTCTTTTCCATAAGCACGTATGATTGTTTACGGAATACATGCCCACATTACATTGATGAATTGGAGCTAGTTCTATATCACCTTATGTTATAACTATTGCATGAGGAATCGCATCCGGCATAATTATCCATCACTGATCCATTGCCTACGAGCTTTCCATATATTGTTCTTCGCTTATTTACTTTTCTACTGCTACTATTACAACTACTACAAAAAACCCAAAAACATTTATCTTTACTTTTGCTACCGTTACCTTTATTATCATACCACTTTTGCTACTAAATACTTTGCTGCTGATACTAAGTTATCCAGGTGTGGTTGAATTGACAACTCAACTGCTAATACTCAAGAATATTCTTTGGCTCCCCTTGTGTCGAATCAATAAATTTGGGTTGAATACTCTACCCTCGAAAGCTGTTGCGATCCCCTATACTTGTGGGTTATCAAGACTAATTTCTGGCGCCGTTGCCGGGGAGCATAGTTCTATTCTGCTATGCATGATGAAACTACTTCTGTGTGTGATACTACTTTGCCGTTAGGTGAATTTCTAGATCAACAACTTGCTAGATTTAGGGGGAATGACATTACTGAAGATCCTATTACTGATGATAGTGATGATGAAGGTCCCCCCAATGATTATGTATTACCTGTTGTTCCTAAAGGTTATGTTATGCATGAAACAACTGCTATGGAAATTCTTGCTTGCAATGATAGAAATGATCTTAAGAAATTATTAGGTGAATGGAAGCAGCAGTCTCTTAATGCTAGAATGAAACCCGATCCTCATTAAAGGGTGATGCTAAGACTTGGTATAATTCTCTTGCTCCTGGTTGTGTGCGTAGTCCCCAGGATATGATTTATTACTTCTCTGCTAAATATTTCCCTGCGCATAAGAAACAAGCTGCCTTGCGGGAAATATATAATTTTGTGCAAATCAAAGAAGAGAGTCTCCCAAAAGCTTGGGGGAGGCTTCTCCGGTTACTTAATGCTTTGCCTAATCATCCTCTTAAGAAAAATGAAATACTTGATATCTTTTATAATGGACTAACCGATGCTTCCAAGGACTACTTGGATAGTTGTGCTGGTTGTGATTTCAGGGAAAGAACAGTCGACGAAGCTAAAATATTATTGAATAATATGTTGACTAATGAAAATAATTGGACTCTTCCTGAGCCAATTCCTGAAGTAATTCCTGAACCAATTGAGCCAACTCCTGAGCCTATTCCTAAACCCACTCCGAAGAAGAGAGGTGTTTTATTTCTCAGTCCTGAAGATATGCAAGACGCAAAGAAATCAATGAAATAAAAAGGTATTAAAGCTGAAGATGTTAAGAATTTACCTCCTATTGAAGAAATACATGGTCTTAATTTACCGCCTGAAGAACCACATTGTCTTGATAACCCGACACAAGTAGTAAAGGTAAATTCTCTCTATAGATATGATAAAGTTGAAGTACCCTCTACTAAATTTCATAGCCCATGCTTAGATGAATTTGATGACTTTATGGCTAGACAAGAAAGCTTTAATGCTTATGTTGGTAGAGAGTTAAAGAATAATGCTTTCGAGATAGGACGCGTAGGTGATAATCTGGCTAGAGTTAAATATGAACTTCACCGCGTTAGCAAATATGCTTCTGTGGTTGCTACTCAAGCTGAGCAAGTACTCAAACTCAAAATGATTTGCTTGATGAATTGAATAATAAAAATAACTTTGCTGTTAGAGTGGCTACTAGAACTGGTAGAATGACTCAGGAACCTTTGTATCCTGAAGGCCACCCTAAGAGAATCGAGCAAGATTCTCAGAGAAACAATTTAGAGGCACCTAGTTCTTCTAAAAAGAAGAAAAAGAAAAACGATAGGACTTTGCATGCTTCTAGTGAACCCACTGTAGACACACCTAAGAATCCCAATGATATTTCTATTTCTGATGCTGAAACTCAATCTGGTGATGAACATGAACCTAGTGATAATGTTAATGATAATGTTCATGTTGATGCTCAACCTAGCAAAGACCATGATGTAGAGATTGAACCTGCTGTTGATCTTGATAACCCACAATCAAAGAATCAACGTTATGATAAGAGATATTTTGTTGCTAGGAAGCACGGTAAAGAAAGAGAACCATGGGTTCAGAAACCCATGCCCTTTCCTCCCAAACCATCCAAGTCAAAGGATGTTGAGGATTTTGAGCGCTTTGCTGAAATGATTAGACCTATTTTCTTATATATGCGTTTAACTAATATGCTTAAAGTAAATCCTTATGCTAAGTATATGAAGGATATCATCACAAATAAAAGAAAGATACCGGAAGCTGAAATTTCCACCATGCTTGCTAATTACACTTTTAAGGGTGGAATACCAAAGAAACTTGGAGATCCGGGTGTTCCAACTATACCATGCTCTATTAAAAGAAATTATGTTAGAACTGATTTATGTGATCTTGGAGCCGGTGTTAGTGTTATGCCTCTCTCTTTATATCGTAGACTTGAATTGAATAAGTTGACACTACTGAAATATCTTTGCAAATGGCCGATAAATCAACTGCTATACCTGTCGGTATTTATGAGGATGTGCCTGTTGTGGTTGCAAATGTCACCATCTTAACGGACTTTGTTATTCTTGATATTCCTGAGGATGATAGTATGTGTATTATCCTTGGTAGATCTTTTCTTAATACTGCAGGGGCTGTTATTGATTGCAACAAAGGCAATGTCACTTTTCATGTTAATGGTAATGAGCATACGGTACACTTTCCGAGGAAACAATCTCAAGTTCATAGCATCAATTCTATTGAAAAAGTTCCAACTATCATTTTTGGAAAATTTCCTCTCCCTACTGCCAAGAAAAAGTATGATATTCTTATTGTTGGGGATTTTCATATCCCCGTTGAGGTAACTTAGTGTTATTCGAAAATTCTCCGGTTCCGTGTTATTCGGAATGAGTTTGTTAACAAGACTTGATCAACCTTGTTAAGTGGATTCATTTTGATGATCACGAGATGGATGAAACTAGAAGGCACAACCTTCTGTACCCTCTTTTTACTTTCCGTTATTTAGAATAAATAAAGCAAAAATAGTATTATCCGTCTGTTTTCTGAATTATCCATACATTAAAAAATAGTCCGAAAATAAAAGTGTTCCAAATGCCCTGCAAATTTAGTATGATTTTTTCTGGAATATTTGAGGATTTTAGGCACTGAAAACACTGCAAGAGGGGCAAGCACCAGGCCACGAGAGAGGAGGGCGCCCCCCCTATAGGGCGCGCCCCCCTGTCTCATGGGCCCCTGGTGGGTCCCCTCCACTTATGCCAGCACCCACACACTTCATCTTCTACCCAAAAAATCCCCATCCAGCTCAAGCCCGAGTTCTAGCTCGTTTTGCCGCGATTTTCGATCTCTTAGCTCAAAGCTCCATTCACAAAACTGCTTTGGGAGATTGTTGCTTGGTATGTGACTCCTCCATTGGTCCAAATAGTCTTTGTTCTAGTGCTTTATTCATTACAAATTTTTGCTGCATAGGTGACCATGTTCTTGAGCTTGCATGTTAAATTTTTGAGGTCCCAAGCAATTTCAATGCATGATATAGGCTCTAGGCACTTGTAGGAGTAGTTTCTACCAATCTTGTTTAGTTTTATTCACTTTTATATTTGAAGTTACTAAAATTTCAGAAATTTTCAGAAATGTTAAGGAGGTTCTTTAAAGGCTCTTCTAGCCAAAGCTCTAAGGGAAAACAAGACAAAGAGAAGGAAAAACCGAAGTATAGTCTTCCTCGCTTAGCGGAAGTACGGTCATGTGAATGGCCGTGTGAGGATTCTTGAAAGAAGCCGGAATTCATGAAGACTTTTATGCTTTAATCGGGACTGCAGGCCTCACCGTTTCATGAACGACCGAATCGATCAATATCTCTTACTTACCAATAGTTTCGTGCAAAACTTTTATTATTATCCTAAGAAGTCACCGCCTGCAGTATCATTTCATTTATATGATGAATTCAGAGAAATGTCTTTACATGATTTTTGCGCGGTGTATAGGATACCTTATGAGGGAGAATTAGAGGAACCCCATCGTGAAGATGTGGATGGTTTCGTTAAAACTATTGTTGTAGAAGAGCCAAAGATGGGCTCTGAGGAAAAAGTCTCTAGCATAAACTTTCCTGTTTTACGCTACTTTGCCATATTTGCTAGTGGATGCTTGATTGGTCGTGGGAATAGTGGAAACTTGAGCATTCCAGATATTATTATTCTTCAACATGCTTTGCTGGGAGACAATACTTTTAGTATGGGTGCTGTCGTTGCTAAACGACTAGCCCTGAATCGTACAAAAGGCCCCATATTTGGAGGTATCTATGCTGCACGTCTTGCTGAACATTTTCAGATACCCATTAGGCACCTTGAGGAGGAGGAGACAAAATTACCTCCTCACATTTTAGATTACAAGAGCATGGTAGCACACAATTTTATTGTTGACAACGAAGAGAAGATGCTCTTGTATAGACTTAGATTCAATAAGAAACACTTTGAGTTTATTATTTTGCCTGCACCTCTGTTATTTGACTTGCTTGTAGAAAATCGCCTTGTTACGCCGGAAGCGGTGAACAACCATCTAGCCCAAGCTTTTACTCCGGAACCTGAACCTGAGCCAGAACCTGAATTGGACCCTTATCGTGCATCATCAGTCCAGTGGGATCCGAAGATGACCAGCCAATGGTATCCTGATTACACCTCCCACTACACCGGGGAGAGTAGCGGCGATCCTTGGTATTAGAACAACTTAGGCCAAAAGCCTAAGCTTGGGGGAGTACGTATTTCTCACCGACTTTACATTCATGTTCACACACTAGTCGTCAGTGCTCATACTCTTTCATTGTATTATCCATGCTAGTTTAAATTTCTTTTTCTAGCTTTCTTCTTGTGTGCTTGTTAAACCTTAAGAAAAACCAAAAAAATTAGTTAGTTTAATTTCCTTGCTTGTAGTAGAAATTAAAATGAAAACCCAAAAAGATTTCTCGTTCTTCCTTTACTTGTTGGGAGCTTTCCCGTGTAAATAGTTTTATTTTCTTTTCTTTCTTTTGGGGGTCGAGAAGACTATATTGAAATTACTTAATGGCTCTTATATGCATGATTGTTTATTTAATTTAGAGCCCATATTACTTGTCGTATCTCTTGAGTTGAATGCTTGCAGATTCCAACTTAGTCCAATGCACGTGCACTCTTATTATTATACACATCGTTCGGTTGTGCAAGTGAAAGGCAATAATGACGATATATGATGGACTTATTGGGATGAGAAAAGCTGGTATGAACTCGACCTCTTTTGTTTTTGTAAATATGATGATCTATCATTCCTGAGTCAACTATTATGAAGTAAACATATTTGCAATGACATTTAGAGATTATAGTTGCTTGTGCCATGCTTGATTAGGTATGAGTTATAATGGTTTACCTTGCGTTCCAACATGCTATTAGAATGATTATGATGTGGTATGATGGGATGGTATCCTCCTTTGAATGAATTGAGTGACTCGACTTGGCACATGTTCACGCATGCAGTTGAATCAAATCAACATAGCCTTCATGATATTTATGTTCATGGTAGATTATATCCTACTCATGCTTGTACTCGGTGTGAATTAATTTTAATGCATGTTTACGACTGTTGTTGCTCTCCCAATTGGTCCCTTCCCAGTCTTTTGCTAGCCTTTACCTGTACTAAGCGGGAATACTGCTTGCGCATCCAAACTCCTTAAAACCCAAAGTTGTTCCATATGAGTCCATTATACCTTCCTATATGCAGTATTTACCTGCCATTCCAAGTAAATTTGTATGTGCCAAACTCCAAACCTTCAAATGAAATTCTGTTTTGTATGCTCGAGCAGCTCATGTTTCAACTAGGGCTGCCTATATCTTCCATGGTAGGTGGGTTATTCTCAAGAGGAGTGGACTCCGCTCCTCATTCACGAGAAATGGCCGGTAACCGGGATGCCCAGTCCCATGATCCAAAAAGATCAAAGCAAATCAAAATAATTAAACAAAACTCCCCAGGGCTGTTGTATGTTGGAGGCACTCGTTGTTTCGAGCAAGCCATGGATTGATGCTTGTTGGTGGTTGGGGGAGTATAAACCTTTACCATTCTATTTGGGAACTGCCTATAATGCATGTAGTATGGAAGATACAGCCATCTCATAGTTGTCGCGTTGATAGCAAAAGTATGCTGCTCAAAATGTTATTCAATCTCTATTTTAAAATTGAGCTCTTGCACCTCTACAAATCCTTGCTTCCTCTGCGAAGAGCCTGTCTATTTACTTTTATGTTGAGTCATCACCCTTCTTATCAAAAAGCACCCGCTGGAGAGCACACTGTCATTTGCATTCATTATTATTGGTTTATATTGAGTATGACTTGACTGGATCTCTTTTACCATGAATTACAATGTTTAGTCAGTCCTTGATCTTTAAAGGTGCTCTGCATTTATGTTTTGTGGTCTCAGAAAGGGCTAGCGAGATACCATTTTGTTATATCATGTTATGATTATTTTGAGAAAGAGTTGTCATACAAGTTTTATTATTATAGCTCGCTAGCTGATTATGTTATTGATATGAGTAATTGTGAGACCTATGTGTTATTGTTAGTATGGTTAGTTCATAATATTTGCTGAAACTTGAATGCTGGCTTTTCATGTTACAACAACAAGAGCAAACAGAGTTTGTAAAAGTTTTTATTTATCACTTTCAGTTTATCAACTGAATTGCTTGAGGACAAGAAAAGGTTTAAGCTTGGAGGAGTTGATACGCTCCAACGTATCTACTTTTCCAAACACTTTTGCACTTCTTTTGGACTCTAACTTGCATGATTTGAATGAACTAACCCGGACTATGTTATTTTCAGCAGAACTGCCATGATGTTGTTTTATGTGTAGAAAAGAAAAGTTCTCGGAATGTCCTGGAAATCCATGGAGGCACTTTTCAGAATTAATAAGAATTTTTGGCGAAAGAATCAAGGCCAGGGGGCCCACGGGCTGTCCACGAGATAGGGGGGCGCCCCCCTAGTGCGCGCCCTCCTATCTCGTGGGCCCCCTGGACACCTCCTGACCTCAACTCCAACTCCATATATACCATCTCGGGGAGAAAAAAATCAGAGAGAAAGTTTCATCGCGTTTTACGACACGGAGCCGCCGCCAAGCCCTAATCTCTCTCGGGAGGGCTGATCTGGAGTCCGTTCAGGGCTCTGGAGAGGGGGATTCGTCGCTGTCATCATCACCCACCATCCTCCATCACCAATTTCATGATGCTCACCGCCGTGCGTGACTAATTCCATCGTAGGCTTGCTGGACGGTGATGGGTTGGATGAGATTTACCATGTAATCAAGTTAGTTTTGTTAGGGTTTGATCCCTAGTATCCACTATGTTCTGAGATTGATGTTGCTATGACATTGCTATGCTTAATGCTTGTCACTAGGTCCCGAGTGCCATGATTTCAGATCTGAACCTATTATGTTTTCATGAATATATGTGTGTTCTTGATCCTATCTTGCAAGTCTATAGTCACCTATTATGTGTTATGATCCGACAACCCCGAAGTGACAATAATCGGGATACTTCTCGGTGATAACCGTAGTTTGAGGAGTTCATGTATTCACTATGTGTTAATGCTTTGTTCCGGTTCTCTATTAAAAGGAGGCCTTAATATCCCTTAGTTTCCGTAAGGACCCCGCTGCAATGGGAGGGTAGGACAAAAGATGTCATACAAGTTCTTTTCCATAAGCACGTATGATTGTTTACGGAATACATGCCTACATTACATTGATGAATTGGAGCTAGTTCTATATCACCTTATGTTATAACTATTGCATGAGGAATTGCATTTGGCATAATTATCCATCACTGATCCATTGCCTACGAGCTTTCCATATATTGTTCTTCGCTTATTTACTTTTCCGCTGCTACTGTTACAACTACTACAAAAACCCAAAAACATTTATCTTTACTTTTGCTACCGTTACCTTTATTATCATACCATTTTTGCTACTAAATACATTGCTGCAGATACTAAGTTATCCAGGTGTGGTTGAATTGAAAACTCAACTGCTAATACTCAAGAATATTCTTTGGCTCCCCTTGTGTCGAATCAATAAATTTGGGTTGAATACTCTACCCTCGAAAGCTGTTGCGATCCCCTATACTTGTGGGTTATCAAGACTAATTTCTGGCGCCGTTGCCGGGGAGCATAGCTCTATTCTCTGAGTCACTTGGGATTTATATCTGCTGATCACTATGAAGAACTTGAAAGACGATCGAACTACTATTTTTCCCTCAACTACGAGGGGAGGTAAGGAACTGCCATCTAGCCTTGCACTAGATTCTCGTTCTTTTATCAGTAGGCTTGCTACACCTAAACCTACTACTGCTATGAATTCTGATATGTTGCATGTTATTGATGATGCCACTTCCGCTATGCATGATGAAACTACTTCTGTGCGTGATACTACTTTGCCATTGAATGGCCTCGACTGAGGCGTCTGGCTTCAGCAAGATCACCTTGGCACTGTTTCTTCTTCTTCTTCTTCCTCTTCATGCTCTGTTTCTCTTTCTCCACACTTGTTGGTGAAACCAAGTACATGATTGGCCTTCTAATTTAGAATTGGTTTTGTTAGTGAGGGAGTACAAGTGTACTAGTAAAAAACAACATTATTTACTCATGGCAGTCGGAAAATAGAGATGAACACATGCATTAAATATCATTCTTACCTAAAGGAAGGTTATGACGCCAATACGGATGATGCGGATTGGAACACAGATCTCCCTTTGTGCAGTTCAACCAAAATGAACCAACTGTTCCATTCTGACATTCCAGTTAAACAACACAAAAGTCACCTCTTTTAAGAAGAGTTTTCTGCAGTGCACCAAATGGTCACAACAGCAACCAGGTGAATTGGATATCCCTATTTGCACAAAAAGGCACAGAGGAAACAGTCAGAGTCTCAAACAATTACAGGCAAAAACATTTGGCTAAACTTGTCATGGCTTATAACAGTGGCATGGCTTCTTTTTTATCAGGGACATTAGATTAAGAACACCTAAGGCTGCGTTCGGTTCATAGGTTTGGTGCAGGATTTTCGTAGGAACACAATTCCTACGGTATTCTTTCCCTTCCAACCGTTCGGAACACGGGAAAGGTGAATAGTGTTTCATAGGAAAGCTGGTCTGGTAGTACTGATTCCATCGGATTAGAAACATCCACGCACTGCTCATTTTTTGGGCGGAAGCCCGAGGCAGGCGCTTGCTGCCATGCGTTAGACAGGTTGCTGTGCTGTGTTTGCTGGAATAAAAAAATCAACCTATGCATGGTACGTGAGGTGAGGACAAGAGTAGTCACTGCGCAACTGAATAAACAAATAGCATCTCATACTACCAAGCATGCTACACTAAAAAAATAAATCTGTACATTTCGTAGTCCATCCAAACACATTCTCTTGAGAGTTTCCTCCGGTTCACTGTTCCATAGTTTTATACCAACATTCCTTTCATATTCCTCTATTTTCATCAAGACCTATGTTTTCTGCCCCTTTATTCCGAACGGAGCCTAAATATTTGGTATAAGGGCACGGGATAGTGGGTGCACCAGCCGTCCAGCACCATGTATGTAAACAGGGGCATAAAGTGGTGACTCATAGTTTGTTGCCCTGAGAAACAAACATCCAAGAAACATATCTGGGTTGGTCCCATTTCTGTTCACTCTATCCACCTACTCCTATGTGTGGATAGCAAATCTAGTCCTGGTCATACCACTGTGTACGATGTTACCCCTATATTTCCCTTTTCGACCAAGAGACCGGTTGGATGACCAGTCTGTACCACTTTCACCCCCTTTCCTTCCTGTTTGTACCAAGTCCGATGTACATACTAAATTCCCCCACCCCCACTTTATTTCTTGTTTGAACCAAGTATACAAGATTCGACTCCATGAAGTAGCTTTACCTCTAACAATAGAAGAAGAAAAATAGGTGATGTTGGACCATCCGATCGAGAGGGGCTGAGAGGTAGAAAATGATGCACATGCAGCGACGTAGCGAGCTGGGGAAGTAGAGCTAAGGAGGTTTCGAATGAAGATATACCTGAAGGTCATCGGGATGTGGATAGGTGGGCGGCGGGAGGACGGATCCGCCCACAGGCAACGATGAAGGGATCGAAGGACCTCCCGCGCCAGCGCTCGGCCAGAGATAACGGTGCGGCCGGCAGTGGGTCTCCTCCCTCGCTATCGACGATGGCCTAAACGCTGCCCCTCCTCCCCTTCACTGATGGAGGGGGATACGTCCGAATCTGTAACCAGCGGTGAGGATAGAAAGTCAGTGTTTTTTGAAGAGAGAAAGACAGTGTTACTACCCTATCTTGTTTAGATCTGGAGAGGATGGAGTGTGTGAATAGAGCAACCCTAGCAAGCAAGCACGGAGGCTCCGGCCTATATATACGTAGTGGGGTAGTTTCCCTTTTTCACTCCATCAAAACAATCGTTTAAAATTGTGTAATACTACATGCCAGGTCGCGGTTTTTTTAGTTGTTGATTGTTTTTTGAGATAGCTACCCGCTTGTTCCAAGTGGTGTTATGGTGTGCCAGGTCGCACTTTGTATCGTTCAAGTTTGGTACTACAAGTCCCTCCATTAAATGAACAACCACCCCCTCCTAAAAATTGTGAACAAGCCCACGGCTAAAATTAGCGGAAACGTGGGTTGCCCCAACATGCATTATTATTTATATTTTCTACTCCCTCCGTTCCTAAATATAAGTCTTTTTTATTAGCCACACCTAAGGCAAGAATTTTTTATTAGAAGTGAACCCCACATGTCATAGACACAAAAATTGTGGCAAGATTCCCTTAGGCAAGCCAAAGTGTGTCTAACAATTTGAGCAACTCAGGTTAGGCAAGTGTGGCAAGTGTGGGAAAAATAATGTGGCAACATAAGACAAACATAGTCATAATCCAAACAGCCCCGTAATTTTTTGTGACATGCATGAAAATTTGGTTAGTTAAATTTATAGTCAAAATTTGGCAAGGTGCATCAAATCAACACATGCAAGTATCCAAAGGAAAGTCACGGCATGCATGCATGCATTGTAGTCCCTCCATTTCCAAATATAAGTCTCTTTAGAGATTGCAACAAGTGACTACATACGAAGCAGAATATGTCTACTCCTACATACGAAGTAGCCCATTTGAAATGTGTAAAAAGACTTATATCGTGTGCAATGCTTTGATGTGTCACATCAACTCGTACAAGACCGAGAAATTTGATTACTACAATTCCCTCTCCCTCGCGGACTGAGCTCCGGTGCCTTAACTGCACCTGCCTTTGGCTGCATGACAGGAGGGCCAACCACCTGTTGGGCCCACCTGTCATAGACGCAAAGGGAGGAGCAGTAAGTAGAAGCTTTCACTACACGCTATCCCTCCCACACGAGGTGGACAGACATGCAGCAGTGGATTCGATACTGTAGAAGTAGGAGTAACATCATTGTTCGTCTTCTCGAAGAGGCGAAGAGACAAGCGCAACCCGAACGTGGCAGTTGCGAACGCTCGCGTGGTGCGGTTCCTTGGAGCAGGCATATACTAGCCAGGCTCTTGCATGAGACAAAATTGCTATTTTTTAACAATTAAACTCCATTATCCATTGGTTGATACTCATTCTGCGTAGGTCCACGCGCTTAGCATCGTTTCCTCCTGGGGTCACCAATGTTTATTTGCTAATTAATAGCATTGCATGCAATGAACTAGCCATTGCAAGTCATTAAAAGCATGCACACCTCTCATCTCTTATTGGTTGATATGTCAAGAAACAAGAAACAAGGTAGAAGTTAATGCACCGCGCCTAAGTGTTTTGGGACTATTTGGTTTTCGTAAGATGACTTAGACACCTAGACAGAGGGAGTAGTATAGCCCTGTAAACCGGAAAGGAGTATTTTCCTTTCTAGAGATTTCAACAAGTGACTAGACTACACCGTGTGCATTACTCCCTCCCTTCCGGTTTATAGGGCTCAAATCTCAAATCTCATGAACCAAGGCATTTTGCGATTGGAGGAATGTATCTCGTACTTTACAAAACTACCCTAATTAAACTCGTGCATTAATTACGTAGTTCTCTCGTTTTCCTCTCCGCTTTGGTCGCGGTGCACAATATTAAGCACTCCTATATGACTAGACGCTCTATCTACATGCAGGACATTTCAAAGCATCCGGGCCTGCGTGCCATCCACCAAATCACAGCGAGGTGCTACAGTCGAGACTCACCTGTCGCCCCGGTGTGGCCGTCATGACCCATCATATCACAAAACCCACACCTTTACTAGCAGTGGTAAGGTGGCCTCCAAGTTGGACTGGACGAAGCAACCATCATTTCACAGCTGGAACGCTCATTCAAGCCCTTTCTTCCCTTTCTTGAAGAAAACCTCACTCCATGCTACTCACTTCTGCCATTTTTCTTCTGTACCAATGAAGGAAAGGTGGGCGAATCAGTTTTGCTGCTATATTTTCATTCCAATAATCTTATTTTTGCGAAGCACCGACCGATTTGCACATCCTATTCTTTTCTCGTTTTCATTGCAATTGTGGATTCCTTTCGATTGATTTTTGTTTGTGAGTTCATTGATGGATCCTGGAGCACTAGGCAAAGAGTTGCCGGTGGACAACCCACTGGAGACAGCGATCTCCAGGAAGCGAGCACCGACCAACGAGTTGACCATGTTGGCGGGCTCACCCATGGAGACGAAGAACTCCAAGAAACAAGCACTGTCCAAAGAGTTGAGGACGTTGGCGGACGAACTCCTCAAAGGAAGTTGGAAGAACAGCAAGGGCCCCACCATGCCTACCCAGGAACTCTGATTGCCACCTACGTGAGGCTCAAGACTGAGTTTGAGGGGATAGTCACCGTTGAGAAGCAGTATTTCCCTGGCAAGGTGATGGCCCCCATCGAGGACGAGGAGATGGCCCCCGGAGGGATGAGTTCCCCCGGTGAGCTGCACAAGGTAAAAAATAATGTCTTATTACCATAGTTGTGGTTTTTGATTATTTGCAATGTTCTTGCTAATATGTTAGAGTTGTGCAGGTGCTGGTGGTTGTCCTTGATGATTCCGATGTCGTGGTCGGTCTTGTTGGCATCGCCATGGAGATCGATTCCGATGCCGCTGTCCATCCCGTGGACATTGCCCCAGAGATCGATTCCGATGTCGCGGTCAGTCCTGTGGACATCGCCCCAGAAATCGATTCCCATGCCATTTGTCCGTGCTGTGGTCATTGCCCGAGAGATCGATGACAAGAAATAGTTGGTCGCGCTAATCCTTCATGGTAGTTTGCATTGCCCTGTGTTTAATTACCAAAACGATGTGTGTTATCAAACCATCTTAGGGCTAGTGCACTGTCTTGTGTGGGCTGATCTTGCTACTTTTGTTTGATAGTGAATCATGCGATGAATCATGCGAACCCTCTCCGAGTTATGGAAAATTGATGTATCCTCACCAGCTTTTGAAGTAATATATGGCATGCTTAGATGTAAGTTTGAACTGTTTATCATATCAGCAGGGCTTGTTTGATGATTCTTGGTGTTAGTAGGCTAGCTATTGTGCGAGCTATAGTACTTGCAAAACACTCACCAAAGAGAAACGTTGGGGCTGATGAGCTCGTGGTACGCTTATACTTATCCCTCGTCGATCGACCAATAGCCCTAGCTCCTAAAATTGTAGGCTTAGCAATATATCAGACAATAGTCGACATACATTCAGGCCTCATTTGTTTAAGAGGGTAGGAAAATCGTAGCAAAAGTACACAGAACGTGCAACACAAAATCATAGCAGTGCAGAGACGTACTCCCTTCGTTCCAAAATACTCCCTCCTTTCCGGTTTACAGGGCTCAATTCAAAAATCTCACCAACCAAGGTAGATGATGAGTGGTGGAATACTTTTTGTAGTTTGCAAAAGCACCTAATTAATGCTCTTGTTTTCCTCAAAAAATTATGTTTACCAATGTATTAATTGCAATGCATGCATGCATAAAGTACATGCATTGGTCAATTTTCTCTTAATATTTGCATGCAATGATTTAATGCACCTTGGAATCCGAACATGTAATGGGGAACAACCATATTGAGCCTTATAAAATGGAAAAACTGAAATTTTGAGATAAGCCCTATAAACCGAAAAGGAGGGAGTAGATGACCTAGGCGGGCTAGTTTGGCCTAGTGGGTTTCAGTGATATGACGTGGTACAGTGCCGTCCAGTCTACGCGTGTGGTAGCAGTATTGCGGGTATAGTAAGTTTTCTTGAAGAAGTGGAATTCAACGAAGTCATGATGGTTCCTTCTTCCGAACAACTTACAGTGGGAAAGGTTGGGCCTGTGATACGACCGGGGTAGACCAGGATAATTTTGTGCATGGCAGGTGGACCAGGATATGGTCGACGTCCCACATGTCGGCGAATGAAAGTATTCTTTCCGATATAGAGGACGAGCAATGAGTATTCATTGTTTATTTTTGATGAAAGCTATTGTCTCCATTGTTACGACGGAGGAGTGTGAAACACGGCAGCCCAGTGAAATTGCAAGACAACGCATGTCCCCTCTGGTGAGCGGCGTGCGAGACGGACTGTCGGGGTTGCCAGGCATACGAGTCATAAGTGTGCCGCCTTTTCCTTTAGAACTTGCGAAGCGTAACATTTTCGCAGAATCGATCGATAGAAATCCTGAACAAAATGATGAGGGCAGTGCTTTCCTGCTCATTAGGCGGGCTAGTTCGAGTGATATGACGTGCTACAATGCCGTCCACTTGCTCCACTTTTATGTAAGCAAGAGTTTACACTCTTATGCGGGAGGAGTGCGAAACACCGCGGATCTGATTTTGATCGAGGGATAACTGTTCCCTGCCAAATAATGGAGTATTGTTACCGATTATAGCATGATAGTTAGGGCATCTCCAGCGCTGGCCCACAAATTTACACCGGCGTCTATCCGAGGACACTGATGGATGCCATCCGATGCTGCCTGCAAACCTTTCGACAACTATATGAACTAACCGGACAAAATTCGTGCAAACAAAGAAAATTTCAAATTAACCGGATGAAATTCATTACATTTAGAAAACTTTTCCTACAAACCGGACGAAATTCATTACATATTTCGCACAAACCGTACTAAAACCTACTGTAAACCTAATCTAAACGATCGCCGGCGCCCGACCACCATGTCCGGCCATGAACCCGAGAAAGCCGACCATTGCCTTTGCCTCCTCCTCATCCGCCCCGATAACCTCCTCCTCCGAAGCACAAGGTTCTAAAGATTTCCACCTCCACGTCGCCGTCAAGCGGCTAATCAGCCACCGATGTTTACCCCACCAAGCTTGGCGTCGACTGAGTGGAGTAGCGGTGGCCTTCCCGGGACCAGAGCGGCGGTGACCTACCGTGTACTACTCTTCCTCGCTGCCGGCAGCGCCCGCGCACGCGCGCCGGCTTAGTGGTCATGGCGGCGGAGGGTGGCCGGGGGGGTGCCGATGATCTCCTTCGTTTGCTCCTGCGACAGTACATCGAAGAGAGCTTTGGAGCGCGCCCAGAGCGGAGCCGCCGATGTCCCTCGTCTGCTCCTGCGGCAGTATGTCCAAGAGAGCTTCGAAGCGCCAGGAGGCCATGGTTGAAGTGGTGCAGACAGAAGGAAGGGACCGGAGGAGAATAAGTGTGGGTCTTTGGCTATGGCTGGGAGCTGGGGCTCAAGTTAATATAGCTGGCGAATGGCAATGAGCCGCGGCAGACGGATGGACAACAGGCGCCGGAGTAGGTTCGTCGGACGTGAATGCATACGCTGCTTCAGTGACTTAACTTCAGATGCATTTGGGTTACTGACATGTGGGCCCAACGGGCATTTGGCCCGCATGTCAGTGACACACCAATTGCACCTGAAGTTTGTCGGATTTCGGGTTCCGGCAGACCCTTGAGGTTTGAACACTGGGGTGCACGCGGAGATCACACCCCCAGCCTACCCATGTCTCACCGCCTCGCCAGGATCCAGACTACACGAAGAACAACACAAGGGACACGAGATTTATACTGGTTTAGGACACCATTGTGGTGTAATACCCTACTCCAGTTTGTGGTGTGGTGGATTGCCTCTGGGGCTGATGAGGAATAGTATAAGGGAAGAACAACCTCGCGATGGTCTGTTCTTGGTTGGTGCGATGAACTACTGGGGGAAGTTCAGTCGCCTCTCTCTATATGTCTTGGATGCGGATCCGATGCCTCTACCCTGTGGGTGGCTAGTCCTATTTATAGGCAAAGGCCCCGGGCCTCTTCCCAAATATTGAGCGGGAAGGGCGCCAACAACTGGCCATTTTGAAGGGGAACATCTAGTACACTTATCCTGACTAAAGTTGGTCCTCGCCTGCCAAAGGCCCTGACGATGACGCTGGCTTGGGCTCCACAATGACCTCCGTTCTGCCGTCCTGCTGGTTTTGGTCTCGTTGCACCGAAATGGTTGCCTTTGCTTGATACCCTTGCCTGCGCTTGCCCCCTTTGAACCAAAGGGGAAACAAGGACTCTGCGCAGGCCGGCGCCCGCCTGGCCTTGGTCGTCATGGCTTGCGTCACGGGCACCTCGTGAGGTACCCCTCCTTGATCTCTCCGCCTCCTCGCAAGCCAGCCTGACGAGGTCGTGCCTGAGGAAGCCTCCTGTCGTCCGCCCCGCGAGGCTTGGCCCCTCGCGAGGGTCTTGAGCATGTGCTGATGAAGATGGGCCGTACTGGGCCACTCCCTGAGCCACGCCGCAGGCCGCACGCAGGCAAATCTGGGTACCCCCATTCCCAAAACGCCGACAGTAGCCCCGGGCCCAAGGCGCGCTTGGACTTGGCTTAGTAGAGAAGCGAAGAGGCAAGTGCGAAGTGCCGCGGGCCCCAATAGCCTGCGGCCTTGGGCGCCGTGTGGCGGTTGATTGGACGTGGGCGTCCTGGCTCCCCCATGACACCTCGGTAACTGCACGAATTGACAAGTCCCTGCATGCAAAATGGGTCATGATTACGTGTGATCATGGAGGCCGTCGGTTGGCCTCCCTCGGCTATATGTATGGAACGGTGCGAGCCTTTCCAGTTCATCCCTCCTTGCTACTCTCTGTCTTCTTCTCGGCCGCTCGCCATCCCCATGGCCCCGCCGAAGAGGTTCTCAACCATGGAGAAAGGGAAGGCTCGCCAGGAAGGGTCCGGCTCTCCTCTGGCCAAGCGTGGCCGGGGCCGCCCTCGCAAGCACCCTACGGACCCTGCCGCGGCCTCCCGTGGCCGTGGAAACAGCCCTCTGCGCAGCGGTGGGTGTCCGGCTGCCATCGAGAGGTACGCTGGGGCCGCGCGTCCCACAAGGCCATGCTTCCGCTCGGTGGAGGTACTGCCGGAGTTTGTCGTGTGGTCGGCGGACCCGACCGGCACCTGGCTCCAACTCCCCCGCTTCTTCATAGGTGAGCTTCCGGCTGGTGCCCCAGGTGGCCTTTGGCTTTAGGCAGATGGTTGCTGCAGCAGGGCCTCTTGGGCTACCTTGGAGGTCTCCACCGTCGGGGAGGCGGCCTTGACCCGCGGCTGGCAAACATTTGCCCACGTGCGTGGCCTGCACCGATGATGCACCCTGCACTTCAAGTTCGACGGCGACGCCACCCTTTACGTGAGGGTGTTCAGGGAAGACGGTCGCCACGCCGTATGCTGCCCCGAAGATGATAAACGCGGGCGTGCACCCAGCCCTGGCGTTGGCCGGGGTGAAGGTGGCGGAGGGCGCGCGGGCAGCGGGGCCCGAGGCCCGCCAAGCTCTGGTGACTCCCCTTCGGATGGCAGCTCCTCTAGTGGTGGTCGCGACCAGCCCCCTCGTCGCCGCGCCCGTCTGGGAGAGGCCAGCGGGTCGGTCCGACGCCACGCCTCGGTGAAGAGGGAGGCGGAATCCAGCTGAGCTCCGGAGGCAGTTCGAGCCTTCACTGAGAGTTGGCGCCGGGCAGGTCGTGCCCCCTTTTGCTTTCCTTTCTTTCCTGCGCAAAAAGAATGTAGCCTGGTCCCCTATGGGGGTGTGTTGAACTGTCACTGTTTAATTGGTACGCTGTTTCTACCGTTTCTACGCCATATTTTGTTCTGTGTGCTTATGCGCGGGAATTACTTATCTCAGGGGGAAGCTTGCTGCGATCCTCACCTCTTCTGGCTAGGGCCTTGTCGTGCGCGTTGTGTCCTGCAGGGTTTTAGTCAGCAGGGATAATCTCCAACCTTGGTAGCGAGGACAACTGACCCAAGTCCCATGACTACATCGATCACGATGCCCGTGGCGCACAAAATGGGAGGGGTGCTCCCGCAGCGGACTCGGATAAGGAAGTTTCAAACCACGGGGCAGAAAACACTTGCGAGGGTGCCCTTGCCCCCTCGCGAGACTTCGAGCGAGAGAAAACAAAAACCAGCAAGTGAAACGGACGAGTGGTCGCGAGTTCAAAACGGTAATAGTTTCAGAAAAACTTCAAATAGGAACAAACAAGCCAACTGCGGAAAGCAAATGAAAGAAGCCGCGTCCGACACCTACTCTAGTCTTCGACGTCTTCTCACCAGCGTGGAGTTAAGTGCAGCCACTGGGCATGGGCGGGAGCCCCCGAGGCCCAAGGGCGGCACTCCGGAGACTCCGGGGCGTGTACAGCCCCACTCATTATTACGTGAGAGTGTCACGGGCGGTGAGCTTCACAGGCATTTGCCTTCTTCACAAGCACTGGGCCTTTTCCAAAACTCAGCTACTTCACAGGCATTCGCCTTCTTCATAGGCACCGGGCCTTTTTCCAAAACATAACTTCTTCACAGGCATTCACCTTCTTCACAGGCACCGGGCCTTTTCCCAAAACACAGCTTCTTCATAGGCATTCGCCTTCTTCACATGCACCTGGCCTTTTCCCAAAACACAGCTTCTTCACAGGCATTCGCCTTCTTCACAGGCACCGGGCCATTTTCAGGGGTAAAACCTCTAGAGGTGTTGGATGTTCCACGCGTTCTGGATGGGCACCCACTCCTGGGTCTCCAAGCGTGCGGAACCGGGCCTGGAAACATGAACAACCTTAAACGGGCCCTCCCACATGGGAGAGAGCTTATGCAGCCCCTCCCTGGAGAGAACCCGTTTGAGCACGAGGTCCCCTACCTCAAGAGTCCTGGGGCGGATGTTGCGGCAGTGGTATCGCTGCAGTGCTTGTTGGTACCTTGCTGCCCGCAGCGCGGCTTCTCGGCGATGCTCCTCCCCCAGCAAGAGATCCGTCCCGCGTCCTGCTGCGCTTCTTCGAACGCTAGGACCCGCGTGGAACGATGTCTGACCTCGTGAGGGAGAACAACTTCAGCTCCATAAACCAGAAAGAACGGGGTCTCGCCAGTCGGCTTGGTTGCGGTCGTGCGGATTGACCACAACACAAACTGGAGCTCGTCGCACCAGCCCTTGCCGCAGGCCTCCAGCTTCTTCTTGAAGGTCCTGGTCTTGAGGCCCCTCAGGACCTCTGCGTTGGCTCGCTCGGCCTGACCGTTGCTTCGCGGGTGCGCCATCGAAGCGTAGCATATCTGCGTTCCAAGGTTAGCACAGTATGTTTCGAAGAGGTTACTGGTGTACTCCGAACCATTGTCGGTGATGATACGGTTCGGCACCCCGAATCGGCTCACGAGGCCCTTGATGAACTTGACCGCGGAGCCTGCGGGGATGGTGCAGACAGCTTCCACCTCAGCCCACTTGGTGAATTTGTCCACGATGACGTAGAGGTAGCGATAGCCCCCTAGCGCCCGAGGGAACGGGCCTAGGATATCCAGTCCCCGGACTACGAAGGGCCATGAGAGGGGTATAGTCTGCAGACCTCCCGCGGGCTGATGGATCTGCTTGGCATGGAACTGACAGGCCTCGCAAGCTTTCACCAGTTCCGCAGCATCATTGAGTGCCGTGGGCCAATAGAACCCGCTACGGAACGCATTGCCAACGAGAGTTCGTGACGACGAGTGATGCGTCGCCACCGTGTATGTCTGCCAGTTGCTCCTTCCCTTGCTCCCTGGAAATGCAACATAGGGACACATCATTCGGTCGTCTTCGATAGAGCTCCCCATCCTTAAGCCAGTATGCCGTGGCCTGCCGTGCCACACGCTCCGCTTCCTCCTCCTTTTCCGGCAACGTGCCTCGCATCAGGTAACTCCTGAGCTCCGTGATCCAGCACCCCTCCTGAGGTTCCAGCACCAGGAGCAGGCGCGCTCCTGATGTCGGGCCACAGACTGGGGCTCCCGAGGAAGGCGACTGGGGGAGCTCCCCCGAGATTGCGCCGTGCTTGACAGTGATGGCGTCGCCGAGGGCTTAAAGAGCCGCTCCTCGAAGACGCCGGGCTCCTGAGATAGCCGCCTGGATGCCCTTTTGGCGATGTCATCAGCCTCTTGATTGGTGCCGCGAGGCACATGCTGCAACTCCAGCCCCCAAAACTAGTTCTCCATCTTGTGAATCTCCGCGAGGCAGGCTTCCATGTGCTCGTCCTTTGGTTCGTATACTTTGTTGGAGAAGTTGACAAGGAGCTGCATATCATCCTTTATGGTGAGGCGCTTTACCCCCAGGGCAACTGCGGCCTTCAGGCCTACTATAAGGCCTTCATATTCTGCTATGTTGTTGGAGACCTTTTCCCCATGCTGAAAACAGAGTTGCACGGTGTAGTAGAGCCTGTCTTGAGTGGGGGATACGAGTACCGCACTAGCCCCCACGCCGTGTCGGGAGAACGCCCCGTCGAAGTACATGACCCATCCTTCCGGTGCCTCGCTCCCTGGGGAGAGCAATCGGTCCTCGCCAGCCTCAAGGCCTGGCGCCTCTGCCCATTCCGCCATGAAGTCCGCAAGCGCGGCCCCCTTGATGACTCTGGTTGTGTTGAATTCTATCTGAAACGCCTGCAGCTCGATGTTCCACTCAGCGACTCTTCCAGCTGAGTTGGGGCTCCTGAGCACCCTTTCCAAGGGGTATGCTGAGACAACCTTGAAGGGATGGTCTTGGAAATAGTGCTGCAGCTTGCGCGAGGCCACCAATAGCACGAGGAGGAGTTTCTGGGGCATGGGGTACCGTGCCCCTGCGTCCCACAATACCGTGCTGACGAAGTACACAGGGTGCTCGACTAGGTTGGGAGTGTTGGTTCCACTAGCTTCCTCCGGAGGCCGGGGCGCCTCCTAAGACAACGGAGCCCCCGGCGACTGGTCCCCTGGAGGAGGGGCCTCCTATGTTTCGGGTGTGCTTCCCTTCTGTGGCTGGTCCTTCTCGGCTGCAGCCGCGGTCTCTGTGAGGCCCTCTCGGCCCTGCTTTGCTTTAACCCGGACGGTTGCTGCGGCCTTGGTCCTACGCTCCTCCCATAGACACCAGGGTTGCGCTGGTAGAGTAGGGGCGGCCGCAAGGTAGAGCACCAGGGGCTCCTGAGGGCGCGGAGCCACCATCACCGGGGAGCTGGTCAAGAACCTCTTGAGATCCTGGAATGTTTTGTTGGCCTCTTTAGTCCATTCAAAGGGGCCCTTCTTCTTCATCATCTTGAAGAAGGGCAACACTCGTTCCCCCAGCTTGGAGATGAAACGCCCTAGTGCGGTCACGCGCCCGGTCAGCTTCTGCATCTCTCTGAGGGTCTTCGGCGGGCTCATGTCCTCGACTGCTTTTACCTTTTCTGGGTTGGCCTCGATGCCCCAGTGGGATACTAGGAAACCCAGGAGCTTGCCCGAGGGGACTGCAAACACACACTTCTTTGGGTTGAGCCGCAGGTCCACTTCGTTAAGGCTCGCGAAGGTTCCCTCCAAGTCCTGTATCAGGGTTTTTGCCTCCCGAGACTTCACCACAATGTCATCAACATAAGCCTCAGCATTCCTCCCGAGCTGCTGACCCAAGGCGATGTGCATCATCCGCTGAAAGGTCGCACCGGCATTTCTCAACCCGAACGGCATGCACGTATAGCAGCCCCTCATGGGGTCAGGAAGGCCGTCTTTTCCACATCTTCTACTGCTATCTTGATCTGGTGGTAGCCGGAGAAGGCATCCAGGAAACACCACAAGTCGCACTCGGTGGTGGAGTCGACGATTTGGTCGATGCGAGGGAGCGGGAACGGATCCTGCGGGCAGGCCTTGTTGAGGTTGGTGAAGTCGACACACATGCGTTCCTTCCCCCCCTTCTTCGGCACGACAACAGGGTTAGCCAGCCAGTCTGGGTAGCGGACCTCGCGAATGACCCCCGCCGCCTCCAACTTGCGGGTCTCTTGGACGATGAAAGCTTGCTTCTTAGTGGACTGCCGCCTCGCCTTCTGCTTCACTGGACGCACGTTTGGGCACACATTGAGGTGATGCTCAATTATGCCCCTCGGGACCCTTGCTAGCTGATCAGGTTCCCACGCGAATACCTTCTTGTTCGCGTGTAGGAATTTTACCAAAGCTTCCTCCTGTTCGGGCTCGAGGTTGGCGCCTATGTTGAAGGTGGCACTGGTGGATCTGTCCTCGTCAACCAGTACCTGCTTGGTTTCCGCCTTGTCTTGAGTGAATAGCTGCTTCTTCTTGGCCGGTGCAGCCCCCTTGGGTTCAGAGGCGTCTGAGTCGGCGGGCTGCGCCACCGCCGCGGCCTTGAAAGCGAGCTTGAGCGCTTGCAGCGCATCCCCGGTGTCCCCAGACACGGTGAGGACACCGCTACTCCCGGGCATCTTCATGAGGTTGTATGTTGGGTGAGTTGCGGCCATGAACCGGGCTAGCGCCGGGTAGCCAAGGATGGCGTTGTATGGGAGGCTGATGGGGGCAATGTTGAAGTCGATTAGCTCCGTGCGGAAGTTGTTGTAGGTGCCGAAGGTCACCGGAAGGCGGATCTGCCCCAGAGAGCCGGTGAAGCCACCTCCAATGCCCAAGAAGGGCCTGCTGTGGCTGCAGCCACTCCGACGGTACGTGGAGAAGGCTGAAGGCCTCCATTGAGAGCACGCTGAGGCCAGCGCCGCCGTCGATGAGGGTCTTGGTGACCGCCATGTTGCAGATGCTGGGGGTGTAGAACATTGGGAGCGCGCCCGAGCAGGCCAAGTTGGAGGGGTGATCATCTGAGCTGAAGGCCAGATCGGCTTCAGGTGCCGCCCAACTCGGAGGCGACCCGCGCGGCACAGAAGCGGTGCCGATCTGGCGGACGAATGACTTGATGTGGTGGCCTGAAGGTGGTGCCTGCGAGCCGCCTAGGAGAGCTGCGACGACGGGGTGCACTGGTGCAGCATACTGGGCGAGGAAGAGGCCGCGCAGCTCCCCCCAGGAGGTCACGGAAGCCGTTGGCAGGTGGAGCAGCCACATGCGCGGGACATCAGTGGGGGCCATGGGAGACCAGTTGGCCATGACCCTGTCGTCGCCCCTGGCCTTGAGGATGGCCTCCTCGTAGGCCAGCAGGAAAGCCAATGGATCGGACGCGCCGTTGTAGCACGGTGGCTTCTTTGTCTTGAACTTGTTCGTCCATTTCACCTGCCGCAAGGCGGGGGCCAAGGCTCGGAGCCCCCCGGCCCCCATGCTGGCACCGGCGGCCGGAGCTGGCGGCACGCTGCCCATCATGAGGGCGAACCACGGTGTTGACGGGGAGCGGGTTGGGGAAGGGAAAGCTCCGGCGCACCCCTTACCTGGCGCGCCAAATGTCGGATTTCGGGTTCCAGCGGATCCTTGAGGTTCGAACACTGGGGTGCACGCGGAGATCACACCCCCAGCCTACCCATATCTCACCGCCTGGCCAGGATCTAGACTACACGAAGAACATCACAAGGGACACGAGATTTATACTGGTTCAGGCCACCATTGTGGTGTAATACCCTACTCCAGTTTGTGGTGTGGTGGATTGCCTCTGGGGCTGATGAGGAACAGTACAAGGGAAGAACAGCCTCACGAGGGTTTGTTCGTGGTTGGTGCGATGAACCACTGGGGGAAGTTCAGTCGCCTCTCTTTGTGTGTCTTGGATGCGGATCCGATGCCTCTACCCTGTGGGTGGCTAGTCCTATTTATAGGCAAAGGCCCCGGGCCTCTTCCCAAATATTGAGCGAGAAGGGCGCCAACAACTGGCCATTTTGAAGGGGAACATCTAGTACACTTATCCTGACTAAAGTTGGTCCTCGACTGCCAAAGGCCCTGACGATGATGCTGACTTGGGCTCCACCATGACCTCCGTTCTGCCGTCCTGCTGGTCTTGGTCTCGTTGCACAGAAATGGTTGCCTTTGCTTGATACCCTTGCCTGCACTTGCCCCTTTGCACCAAAGGGGAAACAAGGACTCTGCGCAGGTCGGCGCCTGCCTGGCGCCCTCCTGGCCTTGGTCGTCATGGCTTGCGTCACGGGCACCTCGTGAGGTACCCCGCCTTGATCTCTCCGCCTCCTTGCGAGCCAGCCTGACGAGGTCGTGCCTGAGGAAGCCTCCTGTCGTCCGCCCCGCAAGGCTTGGCCCCTCGCGAGGGTTTTGAGCATGTGCTGATGAAGATGGGCCGTACTGGGCCACTCCTTGAGCCACGCCGTAGGCCGCAGGCAGGGAAGTCTGGGTACCCCCATTCCCAGAACACCGACAAAGTTAAGTCCAGTGAATGCAGCATTGACATTCTGGAGAGACGGTGACCGTTTCAGGCAGGAAGCGCGCGCTAGTGATGGAAGGGGTTTCGGTGTGCAGTGGCACTAAGATCGGTCGCTCACGATAGTACATACTCCGTACCATACTACCATAGTACCCTCTCTAGCTTAGTCTGTTTTACAGATTGTCGTTGTGATGGACGATATACATGAGCAAGGCGGTCCGAGTATGATCGTTGGTGTTGAGCCAGGTGAATACATGCTCGGCGTTCGCGTAGGCCTCCATCAAACGTCTAAACAGTAATGTCAAGCACCGCTAGGACGCGCAGGTGATGGGCTCTCCGTTTCCATTACGCCATGAGCAGGACTTTGATGTAGAGGGCGACGTGCATGCATTAGCATGCTTCGACAGCGTGAGCGCGAGTGTCTGACGCGAAGTATTTCATTTTCATTTGGCTGATGAGGGTGCGTTGCAGCAACAAGTTCGTGGTTTGATTCCCCACATACGCATAATATTGGTTTTTACATTATTTCTTTCTCATTTGACAAGTAGGCCCGTGTAGATAGATAAAGAACATGAGCTGATGAGGCGCATGCGGACTGTTTGACTGGTCAGCCAGGCAAATACGGAGCTATACGCTAAGCTACTGACCGTATAATCACCATATCTCGTATACAATGATCAAAGTGAGCTATCAAGACAAGTTTGATGACCGCCAATGCATTTTACGCGGTAATAAATGACCGGGATTGAAGGGGAATCCAAACTTGCTTTGTCTTCTATCCTTGAGCTCTTGACAAACTAACGCACTATACGGTTGTCCGGCCACTCCACCCCAGAGCTCTCACCAAGCGTCGTTCATGCCACCGCGCCGCACACTAACGATAAGGCAGCGATGGCATCCCGCCGCGCCGAGTTCCTCGCCGCCCACGACCGCACACACAATGGTAGGGAAGCGATGGCATCCCGCCGTGCCGAGTTCATCGCCGCTCGCGACCTCACAACTATGTGGGAGGAATTTGAAGATGCCAAGGCCGAATGGGTGGTAGAGCAAGAGGCGGCCAAAGCCGCACAGAGGGAGCGGAAAAGTCAGAAAGCACTCAAGAAAAGAGAGGCCCACTGCCGCAAGAAACAAAAGGACGCACGCGGTGCTGAGGAGAGGTCGGTGGAGATCCAAGCACGGTGGGGTGTCGCCGACAAAGCCGGGAAGGAGAACGACGGTGTCTGGCCAGCATGTGAGAAGTAGTAGTACTAGTAGTTAGTGTGTGTGTCTGTGTCTGAGTACGAGCATGTACCAGTACTACTAGTTACTACTGTAGTTTTTAGAGCAAATTACCAGTACATTAGCCTAGACTAAATGGAAAAATTCCTATCCTAAGCATCAAATGGCATCTCTTTCTCTATAGGAATTGAGATGCATGTCATCTCACTTACTATGATTTTCATATTCCTATCCTATGAACGAAAGGAGGCCTCTGTTGGAGTAACTACTGTAGCTAGCAGTACTGCTGGTACAGTAGTTTTCTTCAAGAAGCAGAATTCAACGAAGTCATGATGGTTCCTTCGTCCGAGCAACTTCAAAGTGGTAAGTGGGCCTGTGATTTGACGGCTCATTAGTCATTGTTACTACGGCGCGATGACCTGGGTGACTCTCCATTGGAGTTCTACGTGCATGGCAAGTGGACCAGGATGGTCGACGACCCACATGTTGGCGAACGGAAGTATTCTTTCCGCTAGATCATGTGATCGATAGGCTTTCAATTATTTTCAAGCCAGTTCCACTTTCCCGATATATATATCGTGGTTATGGTGTACCCCTGTTATGTACACTATGATCTGCCTAGTTGCTGTCTGCTCCTGTTATCATGGTTTGGCAATAAACTCTCTATATAGTATATTATGAACCTATCATCTGCCAGCTATCCTTACTTCTGGAGCCTATTTTTTTGTGTACTTGTGCCAGATTATATAAATGCACGCACCATATTACAGCACACATGAGCTCTCTCATCAGAATCCAGTGATAGCACACAAGTGTTTACAGGGGCGCCCCTATATTAGAATATCATCTGCATTGCAAAGATAATCTCACAACTATTTATGTTTTCATGGTTCTCAGATATGATACGCAATTATAGTGAATATTAGAATCTGCGCATCAAAAGAATATTGTGGAACACTGCAATGACTTACAAAATTGGCACCAAGGCATTGAGTGCCATTCTGGAAGCAATGAAACTCGTACGCTCCCCACCTGTTGATTCTTGTTAAGAATATCATCCTAATGACTATTCTAACCTCGAGGAGTCAAAGGCAGATGGCATGTCTTGTTCACCCATCAAGGTGCCTGTTCTAATTTGGCAAGGTTTTATTGATTGCGCGTATCTTGCATATGTTGTCTTGCATTTCTCTACTTTGTTGCACCACCATCTTCTTAGTTTACTCATCATATAACTCGAGATGCCATGCCCATCCATTATCAATACATATTCCATCTGTCATCATACCATGTTTTTCCACTCAAATGCTGTTCTTGTGCATCAGACATCAAAAAGGAAGAGGGTGGTTGCCAAACCTGAAGGAGCACTAGCGAAGTCCTTGAAAACCTGGTGGTACCGGAGAAATCAGACAACGCCCCACTTATATTAGTTGTATAACCAGTGACACAAAACATAGGACCGACTCTAGCAGACTGTACCCATACTTCACTGGCCACACCACTAGCCCCACCACACAGGACCTGCACTCCAGCAAAAGGTATACCGATTTCATTTGCCATAGCACCACCCGTACCATAGAAAAATCCCACTCCAGCAAAAAGTACAGCAAGTCCACCGGCCGAAGACCTATCCCAACTGCAGAGACGGCCAATTCCTGCAGATTGGAACCCCATTCCATTTATTCCCAGTTTAAAAGACAATGCTTTCAATGTTGTTAGGGACTATGTGCATATATTCCCATCATGGGAAGATTATAGTGAAGACAAACACCATTTTCAGATCTTCCTGTCCAACTTACGTGTAAGTGCTATTATTCATGGTTATTATTTTCCTGTTTTCTGCTGATCGAACACATCAATGATTTACATTACATTGTTGTAACTAGGCGAGGGTCAATCTGGATAGTCATGACGAGCAAAGCTTGCTTGTGCTTTTCAAGGAAGCATTGCAGCAGTATCGGTGTTACCTGAGAAATCACACTTTGATGGCAAGTCTATAAACGAATTTTCGGTGAAGTCTCCTGTGCTAAATTTAGAAGACATTGAATGGAAAAACCTTGTTATGCACTGGTCTCGTTCCCAGGATGAGGTATTGTCTATGAAATCACCTGAGAATTTGAACTTCTACTTTTTCGCGTGTGCCTTACGGATCTCTTTTGCAGGAAAACTGCTCAAAGAAGAATTCCGGTTTGAAAAGAATGACAGGATATCGCAAATATGTTGCCCGCTGCTTTGCTCTTGTTAGTACCTGTTGTCCTGTATCACTGTACTTGCATACATACCTGGTTCATTATGTGTGACGCCCGGGTATTTAAGCTACAGTGAACCTCTGCTAATGATGCCACGTCACCTCGTTTACTGTTGCTAATCTCGCGTCGGTTCGAAACTTTTCAAATTAAAAATTTAAATATTGTCAAACATCAAAAGTTTTCAAACATCAAAACAAAAATGTTCGGTCTGTGCCAAAAATGGCATAGGTAATTATAGTGCAGTAAACACATTTTTATAAAATGCCTAAATACTTTTAAATGAATTAAAACAGAAAACAAATAATAAAAGAAAATACAAAAGGTAAAAAAATGAAACAAAAGAAAAGGGACCCCCCCAATGGGCCAACCGGCCCAGCTGACAGCC
>NC_041393.1:165247991-165253922 GCF_002162155.2 Triticum dicoccoides
TTCAGTCTAGATCGAGGAGACCCCCCCACTCCCTCGTCCCTCTCGCCCCCTCCCCCGTTCTGGATCGGGGCACGAACCCGCCGACGCCACGACGCCGTCGCCGACCACGGTCGCCGGAGCCGCCCCCTCGTCTACCTCCACCTCGTCGGGCGCCTCGTCACCCTCCTCCCGAGAGCCAGTCACCAGAGCTCCTCTGCCTCATCCCCCTTGACGGATCTGCTCGTGCCCGAGGACGCCGCCCACATCGCCCGTCGCCAGAACCTTCCCGCCAGCCTGCCTCCTCCTCATCGTCGGCCTGCCTCCTCCTCATCGCCGGCCTGCTTCCCCTCCAGCGCCGTCGTCCCCGTCTCCTCCCCGAGCCCACTGCCACGTCCCTACGAATCACGGTGAGGCTCCGGCCTCTTCCCACTCCCCTCTCCCCATGTTGGACGTCACCGTGACTGTCGTCCGCGTCCTCCCGTTGCCGCGCCCACTACCGCTCGCGGCTCCGGCCGGCCCATACTGGCCTCACCCCACATAGTCTGCGCGCGCGCCCGCCGTGGCCGCATTTGGTCACCAGACCACACCGCCTCGCCCGCCCGTTGCCGTGCTCTGGCACCCCGGAGCCCCTCTACCCCCTGCGGCCATCGGCCTGCGCCC
This sequence comes from Triticum dicoccoides, assembly GCF_002162155.2. NCBI lineage: Eukaryota > Viridiplantae > Streptophyta > Magnoliopsida > Poales > Poaceae > Triticum > Triticum dicoccoides. The sequence continues at coordinate 165,248,631 of NC_041393.1, forward strand.
GCGTGCGCGCTCGACGCGCCGGGCCCGCGCCTCGGCCGCGCTCACTGCGGCCCCGCCTCCATCGTGGCCGCTCGTCGTCGTCCTTGCCCGGCTCCACGAGCGCACGCCCCCTGCCTCCCTGCGTCGCCGGCACCCCACCGTGCCCCGCCAGTCCCGCCCCCGCGGTTGGCCTGGGCGGGTGCCGTATCAGGCACCCACGCGCCCGTGCCCGCATCGGCCCCCTGGGCAAATGACACGTGGGGCCCAGCCCCAGAACGGTCTTAAAAAAGGGAATTTAAAAACATAATAATAATAAAAGAAAATTTATTTAATAAAATTAATAATTACTTAATTAATTAGTTGATTAATCATGTTTAATTAATCTAATTAACTAGTTAGTTTAATTAAATAGTAATTAGTTTAACTAAACCCTAATTAACCTAAAACAGAGTATGACAGGTGGGTCCCACTGGACCCACACGTCAGTTTGACTAGTCAACACCTCTATTGACTGCTGATGTCAGCATGTCATCATGCTGATGCCATAAATCCAGTTTCGAATTAATTTAAATAATTAATTAAATTCCATAAATTCATAAAATATTTAGAAAATCATATCTTTTAATCCGTAACTCGGATTAAAATATTTTCAACATGAAAGTTGCTTAGAACGACGAGACGAATCCGGATACGCAGCCCGTTCGTCTGCCACACAGCCCTAACATATCAAACTCGCAACTTTCCCCCCTCCGGCTCCTTTGCCCGAAAACACGGAACATCGGGAATACTTTCCCGGATGTTTTCCCCCTTCGCCGGCATCACCTCATACTGAGTTAGGACACACCTAGCACCGCTCATTGTCACGTCACGCATCGTCGTGTTTATGTTTGCATTGTATTCATTGTTTCTTCCCCCTCTTATCTCTGGTAGATTACGAGACCGACGCTGCTGCTGCCCAGTTCGACTACGGAGTTGACGACCCCTCTCTCTTGCCAGAGCAACCAGGCAAGCCCCCCCCCCTTGATCACTAGATATCGCCTATTCTCCTCTATATTGCTTGCATTAGAGTAGTGTAGCATGTTACTGCTTTCCGTTAATCCTATTCTGATGCATAGCCTGACATTGTTGCTACATCTGTTGATACCTTACCTGCAATCCTAAATACTTAGTATAGGATGCTAGTTTATCATCATTGGCCCTACATTCTTGTCAGTCTACCTTGCTATACTATTGGGCCATGATCACTCGGGAGGTGATCACAGGTATATACTATACATACATACATACTATACAGATGGTGACTAAAGTCGGGTCAGCTTGATGAGTACCCGCAAGTGATTCTGATGAGGGGGCTGAAAGGACAGGTGGCTCCATCCCGGTAGAGGTGGGCCTGGGTGTCCGACGGCCCCCGACTGTTACTTTGGGGCGGAGCGACAGGGCAGGTTGAGACCACCTAGGAGACAGGTGGGCCTGGCCCTGGTCGGCGTTCGCGGATCCGATGCCTCTACCCTGTGGGTGGCTAGTCCTATTTATAGGCAAAGGCCCCGGGCCTCTTCCCAAATATTGAGCCAGAAGGGCGCCAACAACTGGCCATTTTGAAGGGGAACATCTAGTACACTTATCCTGACTAAAGTTGGTCCTCGACTGCCAAAGGCCCTGACGATGACGCTAACTTGGGCTCCACCATGACCTCCGTTCTGCCGTCCTGCTGGTCTTGGTCTCGTTGCACCGAAATGGTTGCCTTTGCTTGATACCCTTGCCTGCACTTGCCCCTTTGCACCAAAGGGGAAACAAGGACTCTGCGCAGGTCGGCGCCTGCCTGGCGCCCGCCTGGCCTTGGTCGTCATGGCTTGCGTCACGGGCACCTCGTGAGGTACCCCGCCTTGATCTCTCCGCCTCCTCGCGAGCCAGCCTGACGAGGCCGTGCCTGAGGAAGCCTCCTATCGTCCGCCCCGCAAGGCTTGGCCCCTCGCGAGGGTTTTGAGCATGTGCTGATGAAGATGGGCCGTACTGGGCCACTCCTTGAGCCACGCCGTAGGCCGCAGGCAGGGAAGTCTGGGTACCCCCATTCCCAGAACACCGACAAAGTTAAGTCCAGTGAATGCAGCATTGACATTCTGGAGAGACGGTGACCGTTTCAGGCAGGAAGCGCGCGCTAGTGATGGAAGGGGTTTCGGTGTGCAGTGGCACTAAGATCGGTCGCTCACGATAGTACATACTCCGTACCATACTACCATAGTACCCTCTCTAGCTTAGTCTGTTTTACAGATTGTCGTTGTGATGGACGATATACATGAGCAAGGCGGTCCGAGTATGACCATTGGTGTTGAGCCAGGTGAATACATGCTCGGCGTTCGCGTAGGCCTCCATCAAACGTCTAAACAGTAATGTCAAGCACTGCCAGGACGCGCAGGTGATGGGCTGTCCGTTTCCGTTACGCCATGAGCAGGACTTTGATGTAGAGGGCGACGTGCATGCATTAGCATGCTTCGACAGCGTGAGCGCGAGTGTCTGACGCGAAGTATTTCATTTTCATTTGGCTGATGAGGGTGCGTTGCAGCAACAAGTTCGTGGTTTGATTCCCCACATACGCATAATATTGGTTTTTACATTATTTCTTTCTCATTTGACAAGTAGGCCCGTGTAGATAGATAAAGAACATGAGCTGATGAGGCGCATGCGGACTGTTTGACTGGTCAGCCAGGAAAATACGGAGCTATACGCTGAGCTACTGACCGTATAATCACCATATCTCGTATACAATGATCAAAGTGAGCTATCAAGACAAGTTTGATGACCGCCAATGCATTTTACTCGGTACTAAATGACCAGGATTGAAGGGGAATCCAAACTTGCTTTGTCTTCTATCCTTGAGCTCTTGACAAACTAACGCACTATACGGTTGTCCGGACACTCCACCCCAGAGATCTCACCAAGCGTCGTTCATGCCACCGCGCCACACACTAACGGTAAGGCAGCGATGGCATCCCGCCGCGCCGAGTTCCTCGCCGCCCACGACCGCACACACAATGGTAGGGAAGCGATGGCATCCCGCCGTGCCGAGTTCATCGCCGCTCGCGACCTCACAACTATGTGGGAGGAATTTGAAGATGCCAAGGCCGAATGGGTGGTAGAGCAAGAGGCGGCCAAAGCCGCACAGAGGGAGCGGAAAAGTCAGAAAGCACTCAAGAAAAGAGAGGCCCACTGCCGCAAGAAACAAAAGGACGCACGCGGTGCTGAGGAGAGGTCGGTGGAGATCCAAGCACGGTGGGGTGTCGCCGACAAAGCCGGGAAGGAGAACGACGGTGTCTGGCCAGCATGTGAGAAGTAGTAGTACTAGTAGTTAGTGTGTGTGTCTGTGTCTGAGTACGAGCATGTACCAGTACTACTAGTTACTACTGTAGTTTTTAGAGAAAATTACCAGTAAATTAGCCTAGACTAAATGGAAAAATTCCTATCCTAAGCATCAAATGGCATCTCTTTCTCTATAGGAATTGAGATGCATGTCATCTCACTTACTATGATTTTCATATTCCTATCCTATGAACGAAAGGAGGCCTCTGTTGGAGTAACTACTGTAGCTAGCAGTACTGCTGGTACAGTAGTTTTCTTCAAGAAGCAGAATTCAACGAAGTCATGATGGTTCCTTCGTCCGAGCAACTTCAAAGTGGTAAGTGGGCCTGTGATTTGACGGCTCATTAGTCATTGTTACTACGGCGCGATGACCTGGGTGACTCTCCATTGGAGTTCTACGTGCATGGCAAGTGGACCAGGATGGTCGATGTCCCACATGTTGGCGAACGGAAGTATTCTTTCCGCTAGATCATGTGATCGATAGGCTTTCAATTATTTTCAAGCCAGTTCCACTTTCCCGATATATATATCGTGGTTATGGTGTACCCCTGTTATGTACACTATGATCTGCCTAGTTGCTGTCTGCTCCTGTTATCATGGTTTGGCAATAAACTCTCTATATAGTATATTATGAACCTATCATCTGCCAGCTATCCTTACTTCTGGAGCCTATTTTTTTGTGTACTTGTGCCAGATTATATAAATGCACGCACCATATTACAGCACACATGAGCTCTCTCATCAGAATCCAGTGATAGCACACAAGTGTTTACAGGGGCGCCCCTATATTAGAATATCATCTGCATTGCAAAGATAATCTCACAACTATTTATGTTTTCATGGTTCTGAGATATGATACGCAATTATAGTGAATATTAGAATCTGCGCATCAAAAGAATATTGTGGAACACTGCAATGACTTACAAAATTGGCACCAAGGCATTGAGTGCCATTCTGGAAGCAATGAAACTCGTACGCTCCCCACCTGTTGATTCTTGTTAAGAATATCATCCTAATGACTATTCTAACCTCGAGGAGTCAAAGGCAGATGGCATGTCTTGTTCACCCATCAAGGTGCCTGTTCTAATTTGGCAAGGTTTTATTGATTGCGCGTATCTTGCATATGTTGTCTTGCATTTCTCTACTTTGTTGCACCACCATCTTCTTAGTTTACTCATCATATAACTCGAGATGCCATGCCCATCCATTATCAATACATATTCCATCTGTCATCATACCATGTTTTTCCACTCAAATGCTGTTCTTGTGCATCAGACATCAAAAAGGAAGAGGGTGATTGCCAAACCTGAAGGAGCACCAACGAAGTCCTTGAAAACGTGGTGGTGCCGGAGAAATCAGACAACGCCCCACTTATATTAGTTGTACAACCAGTGACACAAAACATAGGACCGACTCTAGCAGACTGTACCCATACTTCACTGGCCACACCACTAGCCCCACCACACAGGACCTGCACTCCAGCAAAAGGTATACCGATTTCATTTGCCATAGCACCACCCGTACCATAGAAAAATCCCACTCCAGCAAAAAGTACAGCAAGTCCACCGGCCGAAGACCTATCCCAACTGCAGAGACGGCCAATTCCTGCAGATTGGAACCCCATTCCATTTATTCCCAGTTTAAAAGACAATGCTTTCAATGTTGTTAGGGACTATGTGCATATATTCCCATCATGGGAAGATTATAGTGAAGACAAACACCATTTTCAGATCTTCCTGTCCAACTTACGTGTAAGTGCTATTATTCATGGTTATTATTTTCCTGTTTTCTGCTGATCGAACACATCAATGATTTACATTACATTGTTGTAACTAGGCGAGGGTCAATCTGGATAGTCATGACGAGCAAAGCTTGCTTGTGCTTTTCAAGGAAGCATTGCAGCAGTATCGGTGTTACCTGAGGAAATCACACTTTGATGGCAAGTCTATAAACGAATTT
>NC_041393.1:165254395-165262433 GCF_002162155.2 Triticum dicoccoides
GATCGGGGCACGAACCCGCCGACGCCACGACACCGTCGCCGACCACGGTCGCCGGAGCCGCCCCCTCGTCTACCTCCACCTCGTCGGGCGCCTCGTCACCCTCCTCCCGAGAGCCAGTCACCGGAGCTCCTCTACCTCATCCCCCTTGACGGATCTGCTCGTGCCCGAGGACGCCGCCCACATCGCCCGTCGCCGGAACCTCCCCGCCAGCCTGCCTCCTCCTCATCATTGGCCTGCCTCCTCCTCATCGCCGGCCTGCTTCCCCTCCAGCGCCGTCGTCCCCGTCTCCTCCCCGAGCCCACTGCCACGTCCCTACGAATCACGGTGAGGCTCCGGCCTCTTCCCACTCCCCTCTCCCCATGTTGGACGTCGCCGTGACTGTCGTCCGCGTCCTCCCGTTGCCGCGCCCACTACCGCTCGCGGCTCCGGCCGGCCCATACTGGCCTCACCCCACATCGTCTGCGCGCGCGCCCCCCGTGGCCGCATTTGGTCACCAGACCACACCGCCTCGCCCGCCCGTTGCCGTGCTCTGGCACCCCGGAGCCCCTCTACCCCCTGCGGCCCTCGGCCTGTGCCCGCGTGCGCGCTCGACGCGCCGGGCCCGCGCCTCGGCCGCGCTCACTGCGGCCCCGCCTCCATCGTGCCCGCTCGTCGCCATCCTTGCCCGGCTCCACGAGCGCACGCCCCCTGCCTCCCTGCGTCGCCGGCACCCCACCGTGCCCCGCCAGTCCTGCCCCCGCGGTTGGCCTGGGCGGGTGCCGTATCAGGCACCCACGCGCCCGTGCCCGCATCGGCCCCCTGGGCAAATGACACGTGGGGCCCAGCCCCCAGAACGGTCTTAAAAAAGGGAATTTAAAAAGATAATAATAATAAAAGAAAATTTATTTAATAAAATTAATAATTACTTAATTAATTAGTTGATTAATCATGTTTAATTAATCTAATTAACTAGTTAGTTTAATTAAATAGTAATTAGTTTAACTAAACCCTAATTAACCTAAAACAGAGTATGAAAGGTGGGTCCCACTGGACCCACACGTCAGTTTGACTAGTCAACACCTCTATTGACTGTTGATGTCAGCATGTCATCATGCTGATGCCATAAATCCATTTTCGAATTAATTTAAATAATTAATTAAATTCCAGAAATTAATAAAATATTTAGAAAATCATATCTTTTAATCCGTAACTCGGATTAAAATATTTTCAACATGAAAGTTGCTTAGAACGACGAGACGAATCCGGATACGCAGCCTGTTCGTCTGCCACACAGCCCTAACATATCAAACTCGCAACTTTCCCCCTCCGGCTCCTTTGCCCGAAAACACGGAACACCGGGTATACTTTCCTGGATGTTTTCCCCCTTCGCCGGCATCACCTCATACTGAGTTAGGACACACCTAGCACCGCTCATTGTCACGTCACGCATCGTCGTGTTTATGTTTGCATTGTATTCATTGTTTCTTCCCCCTCTTATCTCTGGTAGATTACGAGACCGATGCTGCTGCTGCCCAGTCCGACTACGGAGTTGACGACCCCTCTCTCTTGCCAGAGCAACCAGGCAAGCCCCCCCCCCTTGATCACTAGATATCGCCTATTCTCCTCTATATTGCTTGCATTAGAGTAGTGTAGCATGTTACTGCTTTCCGTTAATCCTATTCTGATGCATAGCCTGACATTGTTGCTACATCTGTTGATACCTTACCTGCAATCCTAAATACTTAGTATAGGATGCTAGTTTATCATCATTGGCCCTACATTCTTGTCAGTCTACCTTGCTATACTATTGGGCCATGATCACTCGGGAGGTGATCACAGGTATATACTATACATACATACATACTATACAGATGGTGACTAAAGTCGGGTCAGCTTGATGAGTACCCGCAAGTGATTCTGATGAGGGGGCTGAAAGGACAGGTGGCTCCATCCCGGTAGAGGTGGGCCTGGGTTCCCGACGGCCCCCGACTGTTACTTTGTGGCGGAGCGACAGGGCAGGTTGAGACCACCTAGGAGACAGGTGGGCCTGGCCCTGGTCGGCGTTCGCGGATACTTAACACGCTTAACGAGATCTTGGTATTTGATCTGAGTCTGGCCATTTGGTCTATATGCACTAACCATCTACGTGGGAGTAGTTATGGGTATCCCGGCATCGTGGTATCAGCCGAAGCACTTCAGACATCAGCGACGGAGCGGCGCGCGCCGGATTGGACTGGAACGCCTGCTAGGCTAGGTCTGCTTCCGGCCGCCCTCGCAACGTGCAGGTGTGCTATGGGCGATGGGCCCAGACCCCTGTGCGCTTAGGTTTAGACCGGCGTGCTGGCCTCTCTGTTTTGCCTAGGAGGGGCTGCGACGTGTTGATCTTCCGAGGCCGGGCATGACCCAGGGAAGTGTGTCCGGCCAAATGGGATCAAGCTTGTTGGGTAAGTTGGTGCACCCCTACAGGGAAGTTAATCTATTCGAATAGCCGTGATCTTCGGTAACAGGACGACTTGGAGTTGTACCTTGACCTTATGACAGCTAGAACCGGATACTTAATAAAACACACCCTTCCAAGTTCCACAGACAACCCGGTGATTGCTTTTCCATAGGGCGACGAGGGGAGGATCGCCGGGTAGGATTATGCTATGCGATGCTACTGGAGATGCTACTAGAGATGCTACTTGGAGATGCTACTTGGAGGACTTCAATCTACTCTCTTCTACATGCTGCGAGACGGAGGCTGCCAGAAGCGTAGTCTTCGATAGGACTAGCTATCCCCCTCTTATTCTGGCATTCTGCAGTTCTGTCCACCGATATGGCCTCCTTACACATATACCCATGCATATGTAGTGTAGTTCCTTGCTTGCGAGTACTTTGGATGAGTACTCACGGTTGCTTTCTCCCCCCTTTTTCCCCCTTTCCTTTCTTTCTGGTTGCCGCAACCAGATGCTGGAGTCCAGGAGCCAGACGCCACCGTCGACGACGACTACTACACTGGAGGTGCCTACTACTACGTGCAGCCCGCTGATGATGACCAGGAGTAGTTAGGAGGATCCCAGGCAGGAGGCATGCGCCTCTTTCGATTTGTATTCCAGTTTGTGCTAGCCTTCTTAAGGCAACTTGTTAACTTATGTCTGTACTCAAATATTGTTGCTTCCGCTGACTCGTCTATGATCGAGCACTTGTATTCGAGCCCTCGAGGCCCCTGGCTTGTATTATGATGCTTGTATGACTTATTTATGTTTTAGAGTTGTGTTGTGATATCTTCCCGTGAGTCCCTGATCTTGATCGTACACGTTTGCGTGCATGATTAGTGTACGATTGAATCGGGGGCGTCACAAGTTGGTATCAGAGCCGACTGCCTGTAGGAATCCCCCTTTCCAAGTCCTTGGCCCAAGTTGAGTCTAGTCGTTGAAAAACTTTTACTAACATGGCTGTGTGGCTTACGGGCCCACGTGCCACTGGGTGGTATTAGGATATTTTACTCCCTGACCTTTACTCTGGGACTCTGATCTCTCCTCTATTCGGGTTAAATGAATTTTTCTAAATCTAACATTAGGATCTCGTTATCAGTTTCACCGGAGAGCCCCTTATTACTGATGATCGTCTGCTGCACCAGAAGACCCTGAAGATGCTCTCTGCTGTTAACTCGAGAACTTATGTTCATCGCTTTTGCAATTCCCCTTCCACCGTAAACCCTTATGGATAACTACTTGCAGTTGTTATTCTTACATTCATCCCCAGTTGGTCTTGTTATTACAAGATACCCCGTAACACTCGTCGTTGTTTGATAATCCTTTGAGCTTACTGCCCTGCTGTTCTTTGTCACCTGAATACCCCTACAGTTAATTCTCGCACTTATCGAGTATCCGCTCATCCCCCAGTTGATCATGTGTTTCACAAAAGTCTTTGAAATACCATTCGATCTTCTGAAAATCCTCAGCAACCTATTGCTCTGGAATTTCTTGTTTGCTTTCATTATGATTAATCCCATAAGTCTGGTAATCTTATTGGCATCCATTGTCATTATCTTTTGAGTCCGTTGATTCAATATGTTGTGAATGCTTGCAATCCTCAATCAGATCCTAGAATCCATCCTTCTGGCTCAGACGCCATTTTTAAACATGAGCTGGGTCTCGACCAATCAAGTTGTCATTGATTGTAACCCCCTATGTCTCTTCGGCTATCCATCTATGATCAGAGCGTCTGCTTCTGATCCTTTGTTTTGGAAATAATAATTCCTTTGTTATCTAAGCATCAAATTATTTAGATGTTCCATAACATGATGTCCGTGCGTTCTTTCTTCCTCTGATTGAGTACCGATACTCACACCAACTCCGTTGTGGATCGCCCGATCCATTGTTGGATTTTATCCGACTGTGTCATTCATATTCAATCACCTTGTGAGTTCTTCCCCTGATACATAGTGCCTCCGGTAAATTGTATCATCTGCTTGGCCAACCATGCTCTACTTTCGAGCTGGTGGTATTTACTATTGAAGTTTGTGGTATATGTTCGTAAGATGCCCTGATGGGTTGAACCTATGCCTTCCTTACTATGTGTGAACTCGGAAGTTTTCACGGGTCATACTCATCTGGTATTTCACCAGGTAAAACTTTCAACACTAATGCCTTTATCAAAGCTAGGAGTGAATGGAAGGTTATACATTGAAGAAGTGGGAGTCGACCTTGAACTTTGTGTTCATGCCCATGGACACGATGTAGATCCTATCCCAGAAGCTTCTTGTAATAATAGCTAATTCCTTGATATAATATCCTTTGGTTTCGTTGAATTGATCCTTTGCAATCATGGTTCCGACCATATGTTCTTCTTTGATCCAATTCCCGGGCAAGTTTAAGCGCTTGTCTTCTGTGGATCAATACCCCAGTCCAACCCTTACTTTGATCTACCGTCGAGTATTACCCCCCTGGTATCTCGAGATTATCACAAAACTTCATAACTTCTTATGAGTTCTCCATCAAGTGCTACCTTCCCACTGATTCCAATTTTTCACGGGCTCTGAGTTATTAAACACTCATAGACACGGATAACTGAACCTAGTCTGCACTACGGTTCAACAACTCTTCAGTAAGCTTCTATAAGTACGAGTTTGTACCCGATCACGCCATTCCTAGCCTGTTTGGCTATATCGTTGTCGTGATGATTCTAACTGTGCTACCTGGTCCTTCTTCCCAGAGCACAATTTTTTGACGATGAGCTAAGCTTACGTCGATCTTTCCTCATCATATCATTTCGCTTTGGACAGCAAGCTTGCTTTGGAGTTTGTGTCGTACCCTCGGTTCCATTAACCTTTCGCTTCATCATTCCTTTGACTTGATGTCATCGCCGATCTATTACATCTTCGTGGAGCCTCTCGACAAAATTTGTCGTCATCATCATCAACATCTTGACTCCTCCCTGGATATCAATTGAATTCATGATGAAAAATACCATCCTTGCCCTCGATGATTTGTGTTGTCATCGACCATTTTAATGCCTCCCCTCCAACACAAACTTGTTCGTGTTCTGTGTTATACCTTGAGTTCCTTGCTATCCAGCCTTTGTTCGTAATTACCTTGGAGTATTGCCATCTCTTTTGTCAAGAATGAGGTGAGAATTTCACCACCTCTTAAGAATTCTTGATATAATAATACTTCTCGCCATCTCCGTTCATTCCTTGGACCCCGTATTGTTTTTTTACTGGAATACCGACAATTGAGCTATGACGTGTGAATTCAAAACTTCTAGCAACCCTATTGCTTTGGAGTGAATGGGCGATAGTTTGATTCTAAGTCTTCCGATAATTGAATCACCATGCTAACATTGGTCGTGCAACCCAGCCCATATTTCGGGTGCACCTTTCAACCAATGTTTAATTATGTATGTTTTCCTCGAGCATACCTCATTATATCATTTAATCTGACAAAGGTTATCTCCTTGTTCAGATAATCATGGAAATCCTTTTTTTAATCCCGATGGAAAGTTGCTGAGTCCATCAGCCACCTCCTCACCCTCTCCTTGATTTAATGATGAACTCTTGTTTTGGAACTCTCTTCCATAGTTCGTTCCCCGAGAGTCTTACAATGTCACCTCGTTAATTTGTGTCACACCTTTTCTTCTCAGGCATCCTAAGCCTGAGGTATCCCAACACCAATCAGATCTAAATCTCGGTCAGATATGATGGTTGGAACATATTTCCAAGAGTTATAACAATGGTCTTTATGTGACCCGGTAAGGTGATGTCGTGCCTAGCACACCTGGCCGGAGGCCCTATTGTTATAGTTTCCGTTTAACAAGGTTATCTATTCTTCCATGAGGATGTGGTTAGACTTATTCTATAAGTTGTTCCTGATGAATCCTTTGAGTATTAAAGTCTGATTTTTTTAAAAGACCATGTCAATGCTATCTTGAAGCATGTCCATGGTACTCCGATTTTCAACAAAAACATTTGAAGCCCAATGCTAAATGTTTCCTGCTCGATTATCCAAACACCGCTGTATGGGTATGGTCATCAAATTCCTCTCCCCTTACCTAAATGGTTATCCACTCTATATCCTGTCATGGATATCTTGCTCTGCTTGTCCTTGGGAAGGATATGCCCCCGAAATGTGTTTAAACACATTTTTCCTTTCCATTGTTCTGTTTAACCTGGTAATCACCTTTCCTTTCCTTTGGTTTGCTTAACCCTTCTTGTGATCTATATTATATAAGTAGTAGTAATCTTCTGCTTATATAAAACACGTTAGAGTACAACCGTGCCAGTAAGACCCTGTTTCTACTGTTGATGACATTTCGGTAGCCACCGACGGACGGGAACTTTCCCTATTGGCCCGCCTCATTCAACGAGCAGGAAAATGGTTCTCTTCGTCCCTCGCCCCTGGTATCGATATTGTTGCCAACATAAGTGATAGCCTACCCTCTGACATGTCTTGCTATCATGACCGTGGAAGATGTCAACGCCCTTCTTACTTTAACCCACATGGTGGGCCCATAACCCACAGTTCCACAGGATCAAAAGCCGACTCTCCGGTAAACCCCCTGTTGCCAAGGTTGTTCCTCGCGCGTGGCCTCGTAAGTAATTTACGAACCACCTTCCGAGAGATCATCAGTTCTGCTATCAGACGCAATACTTATTCCCATTGCTCTTAGCCCCTTTCACACCTTGTTTCAGGCAACGAACGATTGCCTATGCGCTTGAAACTTCTATTTTGCACCTTCTTACTTTGCTCACGATATTTTCTTAAGTTTCAATTCGAGAGTCGCTATCCGCCACCCTCCCCGATGTTAACGACCAGATAGTTGACCTTGCAAAGGTCCGTACTCCCGGAATGCCCACCCTTTATCCTTTCCGTAAGTACGATGAAGATCCCGAAGAAAGGATGTGTACTACATCATGATGGCCTGATGCAGAGAAATGAAGACATCAACATAATGGATCGACCGCTTCGAGAAGAGCAACCAAGACCGAGAAGATCCGTTAGAATACTGTAACCAGAACTTTCCCCCTTACTCCCCTCTTAAATCTCGGGATGAGATTTCTTGTAGTGGAGGAGAATTGTGATGCCCGGGTATTTAAGCTACAGTGAACCTCTGCTAATGATGCCACGTCACCTCGTTTACTATTGCTAATCTCGTGTCGGTTCGAAACTTTTCAAATTAAAAATTTAAATATTGTCAAACATCAAAAGTTTTCAAACATCAGAACAAAAATGTTCGGTCTGTGCCAAAAATGGCATAGGTAATTATAGTGCAGTAAACACATTTTTATAAAATGCCTAAATACTTTTAAATGAATTAAAACAGACAACAAATAATAAAAGAAAATACAAAAGGTAAAAAACGAAACAAAAGAAAAGGGACCCCCCCAATGGGCCAACCGGCCCAGCTGACTGCCAGGCCAGCCCACTGGCCCAGCCGGCCGACCCGCCCCACTCCCTTATCCCCTCACACCCGCAAACCCTAACCCCCCCATCGCCCCCACTTCCCGCCCCTCTCTCGATTCAGTCTGGATCGAGGAGACCCCCCCACTCCCTCGTCCCTCTCGCCCCCTCCCCCG
>NC_041393.1:165262824-165273108 GCF_002162155.2 Triticum dicoccoides
GGGCACGAACCCGCCGACGCCACGACGCCGTCGCCGACCACGGTCGCAGGAGCCGCCCCCTCGTCTACCTCCACCTCGTCGGGCGCCTCGTCACCCTCCTTCCCGAGAGCCAGTCACGGGAGCTCCTCTGCCTCATCCCCCTCGACGGATCTGCTCGTGCCCGAGGACGCCGCCCACATCGCCCGTCGCCGGAACCTCCCCACCGACCTGCCTCCTCCTCATCGCCGGCCTGCCTCCTCCTCATCGTCGGCCTGCCTCCTCCTCATCGCCGGCCTGCTTCCCCTCCAGCGCCGTCGTCCCCGTCTCCTCCCCGAGCCCACTGCCACGTCCCTACGAATCACGGTGAGGCTCCGGCCTCTTCCCACTCCCCTCTCCCCATGTTGGACATCGCCGTGACTGTCGTCCGCGTCCTCCCGTTGTCGCGCCCACTACCGCTCGCAGCTCCGGCCGGCCCATACTGGCCTCACCCCACATCGTCTGCGCGCGAGCCCGCCGTGGCCGCGTTTGGTCACCAGACCACACCGCCTCGCCCGCCCGTTGCCGTGCTCCGGCACCCCGGTGCCCCTCTACCCCCTGCGGCCATCGGCCTGCGCCCGCGTGCGCGCTCGACGCGCTGGGCCCGCGCCTCGGCCGCGCTCACTGCGGCCCCGCCTCCAACGTGCCCGCTCGTCGCCGTCCTTGCCCGGCACGCCCCCTGCCTCCCTGCGTCGCTGGCACCCCACCGTGCCCCGCTAGTCCCGCCCCCGCGGTTGGCCTGGGCGGGTGCCGTATCAGGCACCCACGCGCCCGTGCTCGCATCGGCCCCCTGGGCAAATGACACGTGGGGCCCAGCCCCCAGAACGGTCTTAAAAAAGGGAATTTAAAAAGATAATAATAATAAAAGAAAATTTATTTAATAAAATTAATAATTACTTAATTAATTAAGTTGATTAATCCTGTTTAATTAATCTAATTAACTAGTTAGTTTAATTAAATAGTAATTAGTTTAACTAAACCCTAATTAACCTAAAACAGAGTATGACAGGTGGGTCCCACTGGACCCACACGTCAGTTTGACTAGTCAACACCTCTGTTGACTGCTGACGTCAGCATGACATCATGTTGATGCCATAAATCCATTTTCGAATTAATTTAAATAATTAATTAAATTCTAGAAATTAATAAAATATTTAGAAAATTATATCTTTTAATCCGTAACTCGGATTAAAATATTTTCAACATGAAAGTTGCTTAGAACGACGAGACGAATCCGGATACGCAGCCCGTTCGTCTGCCACACACCCCTAACATATCAAACTCGCAACTTTCCCCCCTCCGGCTCCTTTGCCCGAAAACACGGATCACCGGGAATACTTTCCCGGATGTTTTCCCCCTTCGCCGGCATCACCTCATACTGAGTTAGGACACACCTAGCACCGCTCATTGTCATGTCATGCATCGTTGTGTTTATGTTTGCATTGTATTCATTGTTTCTTCCCCCTCTTATCTCCGGTAGACTACGAGACCGACGCTGCTGCTGCCCAGTTCGACTACGGAGTTGACGACCCCTCTCTCTTGCCAGAGCAACTAGGCAAGCCCCCCCCTTGATCACCAGATATCGCCTATTCTCCTCTATATTGCTTGCATTAGAGTAGTGTAGCATGTTACTGCTTTCCGTTAATCCTATTCTGATGCATAGCCTGACATTGTTGCTACATCTGTTGATACCTTACCTGCAATCCTAAATACTTAGTATAGGATGCTAGTTTATCATCATTGGCCCTACATTCTTGTCAGTCTGCCTTGCTATACTATTGGGCCGTGATCACTCGGGAGGTGATCACGGGTATATACTATACATACATACATACTATACAGATGGTGACTAAAGTCGGGTCAGCTCGATGAGTACCCGCAAGTGATTCTGATGAGGGGGCTGAAAGGACAGGTGGCTCCATCCCGGTAGAGGTGGGCCTGGGTTCCCGACGGCCCCCGACTGTTACTTTGTGGCGGAGCGACAGGGCAGGTTGAGACCACCTAGGAGACAGGTGGGCCTGGCCCTGGTCGGCATTCGCGGATACTTAACACGCTTAACGAGATCTTGGTATTTGATTTGAGTCTTGCCATTTGGTCTATACGCACTAACCATCTACGTGGGAGTAGTTATGGGTATCCCGGCGTCGTGTTATCAGCCGAAGCACTTCAGACATCAGCGACGGAGCGGCGCGCGCTAGATTGGACTAGAACGCCTGCTAGGCTAGGTCTGCTTCCGGCCGCCCTCGCAACGTGCAGGTGTGCTATGGGCGATGGGCCCAGACCCCTGTGCGCTTAGGTTTAGACCGGCGTGCTGGCCTCTTTGTTTTGCCTAGGTGGGGCTGCGACGTGTTGATCTTCCAAGGCCGGGCATGACCCAGGAAAGTGTGTCCGGCCAAATGGGATCAAGCGTGTTGGGTAAGTTGGTGCACCCCTGCAGGGAAGTTAATCTATTCGAATAGCCGTGATCTTCGGTAACAGGACGACTTGGAGTTGTACCTTGACCTTATGACAACTAGAACCGGATACTTAATAAAACACACCCTTCCAAGTTCCACAGACAACCCGGTGATTGCTTTTCCACAGGGCGACGAGGGGAGGATCGCCGGGTAGGATTATGCTATGCGATGCTACTGGAGATGCTACTGGAGATGCTACTTGGAGATGCTACTTGGAGATGCTACTTGGAGGACTTCAATCTACTCTCTTCTACATGCTGCGAGACGGAGGCTGCCAGAAGCGTAGTCTTCGATAGGACTAGCTATCCCCCTCTTATTCTGGCATTCTGCAGTTCTGTCCACCGATATGGCCTCCTTACACATATACCCATGCATATGTAGTGTAGTTCCTTGCTTGCGAGTACTTTGGATGAGTACTCACGGTTGCTTTCTCCCCCCTTTTCCCCCTTTCCTTTCTTTCTGGTTGCCGCAACCAGATGCTAGAGTCCAGGAGCCAGACGCCACCGTCGACGACGACTACTACGCTGGAGGTGCCTACTACTACGTGTAGCCCGCTGATGATGACCAGGAGTAGTTAGGAGGATCCCAGGAAGGAGGCCTGCGCCTCTTTCGATTTGTATTCCAGTTTGTGCTAGCCTTCTTAAGGCAACTTGTTTAACTTATGTCTGTACTCAGATATTGTTGCTTCCGCTGACTCGTCTATGATCGAGCACTTGTATTCGAGCCCTCGAGGCCCCTGGCTTGTATTATGATGCTTGTATGACTTATTTATGTTTTAGAGTTGTGTTGTGATATCTTCCCGTGAGTCCCTGATCTTGATCGTACACGTTTGCGTGCATGATTAGTGTACGATTGAATCGGGGGCGTCACATTATGTGACAGCGGTATGCATAATAACTTGCTTATCAATTGTTCGCTCCAAATTATCTGATCTGTATGAATGGTTACATTAGTGTAGAATATATCCAACGCCAATGAATTTTTTTAGCTCTACATTGTTCTTGTAAGTACATCCTGTCCTTTATCAGTGTACTTATATTGACAGGTAGTTGTTCATTACCATCACTCTGCAGCTTATTTTCCTTTGCCCTCCTTTTTCTACACATCAGATCTATATTTGCTCTTCCCATTAGGTTGGTGCTGAAGAAGTTTAGATGTGCATTGCTCTTGGCTGTGCCTTTTGCCTATATCGCTGCACATACATTTATGGCTACCTGGTTATGTAGCATCACTCTTCATCTTATCTTAAATATTCTCCATTTTTTCGTATATTATCACATCTATATTTACTCTTATCAAATTCTAGAATAAAGGCAATGCTTATGAAGAAGATTTTGTGCTAAACTTCTTGAATTGCCCCCCCCCCCATCAGCATGGACAAGGGCTTTATAGAGCCTGTCTTCACCAGTAATGTAAGTTTGTCCTTCTTAAGCCTTCAAACTTTGTTGTGTATATTTGGTTAGGCATGACTGCAACAACTGTTTATTTTTGGTGTTTGCATCAAATTGGATGTTTAAAGTTTATTATGTAGTTCATAAACAAAAGTTTGTCCTTCTCAATTTAAGTTTTCAGTTGTACAACCAAGTTCCTTCTTCATACCATGTAAATTAAACTATACAGAGCAAGTGATCTTCTTTTGCACTCCATGTATGCTTCTGTTCTTCATCCGTAATCTAGTGGTGTGGTGAACCTACCCACTACAACATAATGTCATATTCTGCAATGTCTTAACTATGAACAATGTCATATCATTCTACTATTATTTAAACCGTCTTTATTTGCCAATTTGAAATGGGATAAATTGACAACACACTAACCATTGATACTTATGAGTTCTTGATCTGTAATCCAGTGGTGTCGTGAAGCTGCCAACTCCTTCACAATGTCATTTCCTGCCATGTCTTGACCTGAACAATACCATATTGTGTTAATGCAATTTTAAACTGTGTCACTTTATTCGTCAGTAAGAAATGTGATGAATTGTCAGCACTTATACTTTTATGTGCAAAACCTGTCATCTGTCTGCTTGTTTATCTTTCAGAGTGAGGAAGATATAAGTGTTGAACAAGCGCAGTCTCATCATCTTGCTTAGCTGCTTGCGCTGCAGCTCCCCAGCAGGGCTAACCTTTCTTGAAATCTATTAAAGTGCTGTCAGTTTGGTATATTATTTTGTCGGCGTGTTTATTTGCACTGGTGGCGATCTTTGATACCCAGTGTATGTAATATGTTGTCTGCTTGTGCTTTATTATCATAGTGGCAAACTTTGATGCCGAGTGGATGTAATATGCCATAATTTATTTATTGTATAGTCTAGGTTTTTTCTTATTCACGATGCTGCAGTTATTTTACTGTATATAAATCATGTCTTCGCAGTAAACCAGCCAAACCGTAAAATTACGGTACATAATCGGGCCATCATGCAATCACGATATATGATCCGCATCATGGGCCCCGTCAAACTGGCCCACTAGTAGATTCGGGCCTTTAATAGGCCCAGTAACCCCCGACCCTCTTTTCGCAAGAAAACTCAATGGGCTTTTAGGAGGTTGAGAAGTAGGTTGGGCTTGAAACATGCCAAATAGCTCACGGGCCGGCAGCAGCCCGAAATGGACCCCGACCCATGATTGTGCGAATCAAATCATGGGCTTTTAACAGCCCAAAGTTGTCTCGGTCCTTGTTTGGCCCAATCACATATCGGCTGCGAGCAGGCCGGATGCAAACCGGGCCGTAGTTAGGCCCAACCATATGATGGGCTTTTATCAGGCCGAAATTAATATAGGGCCGAAATGTTAAACGGGCCCTTAACAGGCCAATACTAATATCAGGACGAATTACTAAATGGGCATTTAGCAAGTGGGCTCAAAAGCATAGCATCCAGTTAACGGTCCGAATATGATATGGGCCATAATTGAGCCCAAAGCCTCTTAAAGGGCCGGACCTGAGCTGGGCCGTGATTTGGCCCAGAAAGTGGGAGGCTTTTAACGGGCCGGATCTCATATGGGCCATTATTAGGCCCGGAACATGGTCGGCCATTAATGGACCGGATCAAATATGGGCCGGCATTTGGCCCAAAACATGGCAGCCTGTTAATGGGCCGACCTACTAGGGTCCTCAAAATCTTGTGGGCCTACAGCTGGGCCGGCCCATTAATGTTGGTGAAATCTCGTCGGCCTTTAGCTGGGACGGCCCATTATGATCCGCAAGAATTTTGTGGGCCTTTACCTGGGCCGGCCCATTATGGCACACAAAAATCTTGTGGGCCTTTACCTGGGCCGGCCCGTTATGGCCCACGAAATCTTGTGGGCCTTTAGCTGGGCCAGCCCATTATGGTCCGCAAAATCTCGTGGGCCTTTAGCTGGGCCAACCCGTTATGGCCCGCAAAATCTTGTGGGCCTTTAGTTGGGCCGGCCCATTTAAACTTGATGGGTCGTGCCACGTGTCGACGTATCATAGGCGCCTTCTGTCCAATGAGTGGATGACATCTGTCCCAACGATGAGCCGACATTTGTTTCCTCCAGCCAATGATGATTTTACACGTGGAAAATCCCCATTGGTCGGGGCTGTTAACGGGTTATCGGATCAAAACCCGAGCCGATAGCTTAACGGTGTTCCGTTACGGTGGATGCCACGTGTCGGTCACCCTAGACGAAAGCACTTCTATGACGCGCGATTTATTGTCATGGAAGTGGACACTTCCGTGATGATAATTTTGGTAATGTCATGAAACACTTCTACGACAGCACAAGTATGACTATCTTGATTCTGTCATAAAATCGTCATGGATGTACATGCATGACAAAAAACGCGACCTACTGTGACAAACACGTATCATCACGGAAGTGTATTTTTTTGTAGTGGAGGGAGCGGAAAAGTCAGAAAGTACTCAAGAAAAGAGAGGCCCACTGTCGCAAGAAAGAAGAGGATGCACGCGCTGCTACGGAGAGGTCGGCGGAGATCCAAGCACGGTGGGGTGTCACCGACAAAGCCGGGAAGGAGAATGACGACGTCTGGCCAGCATGTGATAAGTAGTAGTACTAGTAGTTAGTGTGTGTGTCTGTGTCTGAGTATGAGCATGTACCAGTACTACTAGTTACTACTGTAGTTTTTAGAGCTAATTACCAGTACATTAGCCTAGACTCAATGGAAAAAATCCTAACCTACGCATCAATGGCATCTCTTTCTCTATAGGAATTGAGATGCATGTCATCTCACTTCCTATGATTTTCATATTCCTATAAAATTCCTATCCTATGAACGAAAGGAGGCCTCTGTTGGAGTAACTACTGTAGCTAGCAGTACTACTGGTACAGTAGTTTTCTTCAAGAAGCGGAATTCAATGAATTAATGATGGTTCCTTCGTCCGAGCAACTTCAAAGTGGGAAAGGTTGGGCCTGTGATTTGACGGCTCATTAGTCATTATTACTGCGGCACGGCGACCGGGGTGAATCTCCCTTGGAGTTCTGCGTGCATGGCAAGTGGACCAGGATGGTGGACGTCCCACATGTTGGCGAACGGAAGTATTCTTTCCGATATCGAGGAGCAAGGAAACCGCGTGGTATAGTATCACTGCTGATTGGTTCTCAAAAAAATAGTATCACTGCTGATTTATATTTTTTTTCTGATGAATGCTAGCGTTTCAACTCTTACGACGAAGAGTGCCAAATACGACACGTGCTGGATGTCCACACGTCAGCGAAAGGAGTGGGACATGAACAGCATGGTGGAGCCCAGCACAAAAAAAACCCAGTGTGGTAGAGCGTCTCCACTTCTTCCACTTCTGGGTCGGAGACCACACGTAGTAGTACTAGTGGTATGAACGATACAAAGTGAGACCTAGAGATAAAGACACGTCTAGTTGGAAGGTCTCGGGGCATACACGTAAACAAATATAAAAGCTAAATTGTGCCTCCAACTAATATAGTAGTAGTAGAGTAATTAGGCACGTACTCCATAACATCACCGTGCATTGCACGTACAACATTTCGTGGTACTCCCTCCGTTCCAAATTACTTGTCGTGGTTTTAGTTCAAATTTGAACTAAAACCATGACGAGTAATTTGGAACGGAGGGAGTACATAGTAAGAGACAAATGCCGCCCAAGAGTTCCCTTCTCGGCCCACTTTTGGGTGTTTGGTAGAGTGTATGGAGGGTGCATGAGTCCACACTAGTTTAGCACAAATACACTTGAAGCATGCATGAAGAGAGCACGCATGAAAAGGGGTGTTGAGTTGAGCATGCATGAAGAGGGAACAACTATGCTGAGACGAGAACACAACCAAACACACCCTATATGCCACGCATGTTCATACCATGTGTGCCTTTCTACTTCACTTACCGCGCTACATTACTCAGGTTTGTACGTCCACTCCTGGGTACATGTCCATCTCGTAGTTCCAGTCCCACGTGTTCTTCATATAGATGGAACGATCCTTGCATGACACGTGCACCTTGATGCTAGATGTCTCGCGTGTTGGCAAAAGGATGAACAAAGCTCACGTAAAAAATAGAGTGGAAGAACATATATTCCCAACGACCGAGAAGGAGCAAGCAACCTCGTGGTGGAGCGTATGCACTCATAATATTTTACGTTATTCAGCGATATAAAATCAACCAATCATCTCCACAGTGGACTGGAAGAGTACGAAACATGACAGCCCAGTGTAGTTATATCATACTAGTACATGGCTAATTCACGCTATCACCATATTTCTTGGCTTCTGTGCGACACCTATCTCTAGTAATCCAGCAGCCCGTATCGATTCTCCCTCCTTGTCTCTCTCAAAGTGCGACGGGCTGGCGTTTTTGCCGTCTATTGAGGCCGGTCAACTCATCACATGTTAGCAACATGCCAAGAGCATTCTAAAAAAATTCCTTTCACGTTCCGTTTTCAAAAAGAAAAAAATCCTTTCACGTATGAATTTGACTGTATGATTAGAGCAACTTGCATGTCCTATACTGCTCCTGTTTGGATACTCTAACTTAGCTAGAGGTTAGACTAACTCATAAATAACCCTGAACTAACTGTAGCCAAAGAGGTGTTTGGGTGACAGGGTTAGATTGACAATAAATGCACTTGATGGAGAGACAAAAGTGATTTTTCAATGGTCCCAATGAGAACTATCTCCAGTTAGCACCTCTTGGGTGGTATAGTTTTTTTGGTGGGTTCGGTGCAACTTGCTCCAATTTAAACCCTCATGCTTGGATACTTTAGGGCTATTTGGGCCCCAACTAGCTCAAACTAACTCTAACCCATGGATCCAAACAAGGCATATGGCCAGCCTTGACGCATAGCAGTCGCGTGCACCGGGAAGCGGCGCTCTCTCAGCTGTCGCGCCGCTTCAAAGCCGGCGCCAGTGAGAGGTCGCCTCCGCTCTGGCCGGGCATTAATGCGGCACTGACGCTCCAGGGCGAGGCTGACCGTTTCACGCGGGAAGCGCGCACTGGCAAGGCAGTATAGGATTTGAACCGTTTCAGGTGTAGTACTGCTAGTTTGCAAAACTACTCAATTATTGCACTCAGTTTCCTAAGAAATTGTGGTAAAAGACGTTACACCATAGCCCACTTCCCTCCCTTCTCGATCCTCTTCCACCGCCCGCACACGTCCGCGGGAAGAGACCGATCAACCCTTATATAGGACTGCTAGCACAAAAAGATGCATGCATGACCACTAAAATTTCCAGATTAAAGCGCCGCTCTGGCGGGAGTATGGCGTATGTTGTTACCTTTGTCCAGGCCATGCATGGCAACCGGGCGACGGCGACTAGAGAATAGGCGACGGGAGGGGAATGAATGTAGCTACTGTTTGGGTTTGCCGTCCGGCTTAAATAAATGCGCAGCATCACATGTACCCGCGGGTGCACAAATTGTAACAAACGTGTCTGCTTAAGTGGGCTTCACGTAACTGGTGTGTGTGTGTGTGATTGAGAGAGAGAGAGAGATTCCGAGAGACAGAGTGCATGTGTGCGACTCTACTATTCGGACATGTACTCAACCTTTTTGCATCGGGATATAAGTATAATGGTATTTACTTTAGCTAGTGATTTACGTGGCCATGTTAACGTGGTTCTGTAAAAAATGTCACTTCCTGCTCGTGATTTGCGTTATATAATTACAAGCAAGATGCTCGTGCATTGCACGGAACATCAATATGCATTTTTTTACAAAACACCTGTTGTGATTGACCCATGCAGGAGTAATCCCATGTGTAAAAACTAATGATATCTCCAGAATTTTATCGAAAACCTGGTATCTCGAGAATGTCATTGAAAAAATGAAAGATGAGAGATAAGGTGAGGAGGAGTGGAGCGTGGTGGTGACTGGTGGTCGGAATGGGCAGAGGCACGGGGATAGACGGCGCCAGCAGGCTGTAGCGGCCACCATGCTAGATTGTTCCAGAGACTTCCTTTTTTAATTGCTCAGTAATGAGGTTGTGGGAGATAAGGATGTGGAGAGAGGTGCGAGTATCTTTTGTAAAATTATCATAGTTTGCTTTCTATCCATTAGATATAGATCAGACAGTCTATATTACAAGATGACAGGCACACCATCATCGCCAAGTCGTGTTTTTTATAAGGGTACAGATGATAAGTTTGCTAACTACTAAAGTAAAGTGGAATTTTTCCATGTTATACAAGTAAATTAAGGTGATTGTTTATCATACGAGTAAGGTTGGATGAAGGGTGGTAGGAAAAAAATGCTCCGCCTAATGCATGTGTGTGTGAGATGGAGTCTTAGTGTGTGTGTGTGTGAGAGAGAGAGAGAGAGAGAGAGCGATGGAGTCTTAGTGTGTGTGTGTGTGACCGAGTCTTAGTGT
>NC_041393.1:165273663-165298124 GCF_002162155.2 Triticum dicoccoides
GGGGTCCCGGTGGCGGATGTAATTTAAGTGTGTATGGCTTCATCATAGAGAGTGATGTGTATGGCAGAGGCCACCAATGATGGGGTGCGAGAGAGAAAATGCCCGTAGAGAGGGAAGAGAAGGTGTGTGTGCGTGAGAGGAGTCGACATCAAGAGAACGTGTATGTTGGAGAGACACCAAGGAAGACTACTATATATCGATGGTGCATGTAGGCGGGAATTAAACGAAGGGATGGTCTTATTGGTTTAGGGGATATATGGGAAGAGTGAGAGGGGTGTAGCTAGAAGGAGATTGTTAAGTGTGAGTGTGTGTTTTACCCATCCAGGCGGAAGTTATGTGCACACAAGAAGAGAACGATTCGATGTGGCGTTAGGGTTGAGGGTAATTAACTACGTATGGAGACATAAAGACCTTGAACGTGCATGTGTGAGAGGTATACATGTATATGTGGGATGTGTGTGTTTGTGCACGCGCGCATGATCGAGATAAAAGAAAGAAGACATAAGTCATAAGATCAACAACACAGGAGAGACGGATCGGTATGACAATATGCATGCATGTGAGAATGAAGGGAAGAAGGCCCGACAATTGAGCATGTGTTTTTGTCTTTAATAGATAGTGGCATGGGCTGGAGCATGCATCTATGGCGAGCAGAGGGAGTGAGGCACAATGATTGTGCAAAAGAGATCAACCTATAAATGCATATGTATGGAGAGACATATATAGTGTGGGTGATAGGAAGCAAGACTGCGTGCGAGAAAGAAATGTTGACGGAGAAACTACAGATAGATACAGAGATGGAGATGCTAGCTAGAGGGACATCCGCTAGTTTGAGTGTTGGAGATGACCGCCGGGCGGTTCAGAGGGTGATGTTATGTGTGTTTGAGAGAAAGATAAAAAGAGGGCACTTGACTGCATGTAGAGAGAAACATATGTAGTGTGCGTGATAGGAAGCAAGAATGAGGGCAAGAAAGAAGGTTGATGGACAAATAGATAAATAGAAAGATAAAGATGCTAGCTAGTGTGCGTTAGAGATAGGAGTCGAGTGGATCAGAAGGCTGAGTTATGTGTGTGGGTGTCAGAGAGATAGAGAGAGGGTGCATGTGAGTCACATACAAACAAATATCAGAGAGAAATGAGATCCTGAGAGACGGAGTTTTGTGTCTGCGAGAGAGAAAGATATTTCAGAACGAGAGTGATATCTAGAGAGACATATGAGGGAACGCAAGATGTCTCTAGGGAGAGAGAGTGTGTGTGAGCGACATACAAGAGAACAATGGAGAAATATGAGACCCTGGGAGACAGAGTTTGTGTTTGTTTGTAAGAAAGAGATATTTAAGAGGAAGACTCGTAGGTTCTCATACCTAAGGAGCAAAAGACATCTTTGTATAAGGGGTGTGCGAGTGGCACACAAGGGAATAGTAGAGAGAAACGAGACCCCGGGAGACAAAGTTTTGTGTTTGTGTGAGAGAAAGAGATTCCACATGGATAATCATAGTTAAAGACATATAGTAGGGAGCAAGATATACTTAGAGAGAGATAGAGTGATGAAGGTCGAGGGAGATAGTACCGTCAGTGTGTTATGAAGATTAAAGATCATTGTCGACATACAGGTAGCACGAGAGACACCCGAGAGATGATGAACGCTTATAGGTCTAGAGAGATAGTCTGATATAAGCATCAGTGATAGCTATATGAGACGAATATCTGGATTAAAGGGGATTCAAATATTTAAACTGGAGATCACGACATCGATAATATCATAACGTGAATTGGTGTATCAAACATGCATATTCATTTGAATTTGGGGACACGTGTAATGTTATATAGTTCATCAATATTGGTGATCCATAGATTCTTTAATTAGAAACAATGCATGGTTTATATGCAATTAATGTCTAAACGGGATTACACTATATGTTGCGTCTATGAAACACATTATACATGTTTGAGAAGTAAAAAAAACCCGCATGAAACACACATTAATTGGAGACAGTTAGAGAGGAATGCATACATTGGATTTGAACATAAAGTGGTTTCAAATATTTAAAAATCCAAATTGATGGATACAACCTTATGAATCTGAGATCATGCCATTTGTAAACCATATTTATGTATAAAGGGTGTTGTGCTTTTGAAAGTATATAGAAAAAATGATGTATATAGAATTTTATTCCAATCCAAAATGGATCCCGCCCGAAAAAAATAGAATACGAACAGGATTTGAATTGAGTTGGCATGGTAAACATGCACTCTGCAAAATTTGAATGAAGCGGGGAAAGTCGTAGTAACCGCCCGAAGCCAAAATCGGTGAGATGGAAATTACTACTACCTATCCCTGCCATGCAAAGCCTGCCTGCTCGATTTCTATAGGTTTCAATAGGGTAGGTTTGTTATTTCACTCAAACGTGACATAACCGCCTCTCACCCGGATTCATACATGGTGGGCGCCAAAACACGGTGTGTCCTCAGTCGAAATCGACTCCCTCCCCGATTCATACACGATGGGCGCCAAAAACAAACTCTTGTGGGCAAATATTCGGTGTATGCATGATTACCGTCCTATCCTCAACCGACTAATATTGCTGTGATGTAGGAAATTTGAAACGGGGGCTAAGTTTGTAAATTTCCTCGCATTTGAGACAAGAACGCCCTGAAGACATGGTTCCCTCCTTTCTCTCTACCTCCATTTCCCCTCTCGTACTCCGTGGGTGCCAAAACACCCTCTCCACCCTAGCCTCCTCTGTCCGCCACCCCATCCACCGCCGTCCTCCTCCACCATGCCTGAGATGATACCCCGACACCGCCGTCCTTTAAAATAGATCGACCTCCCTCATCCACGGCCTCGCACTGGGATCCTTGCATCCCGTCCTCTCGCTTCATCCCCGCCGTCGTCCAACTTGCCGGTGCCGCTCCTACGACCGTCTCGCCCACCGCACCCCGCCGCCATCGTCTACCCTCCTAGATCTGCCTCCAAGCCGCCAACAGCCAACGCTAACGCAACACCGTCAAATTCTTAGTAGATGGATACACTACAAAAAAATACACTTCCGTGATGATACGTGTTTGTCACAGTAGGTCGCGTCTTTTGTCATGCATGTACATCCATGATGATTTTATGACAGAATCAAGATAGTCATACCTGTTCTGTCGTAGAAGTGTTCCATGACATTACAAAAATTATCATCACGGAAGTGTCCACTTCCGTGACGATAAATCGCGCGTCACAGAAGTGCTTTCGTCAAGGGTGACCGACACGTGGCATCCACCATAATGGAACACCGTTAAGCTATCGGGTCGGGTTTTGATCCGATAACCCATAAACAGCCCCGACCAATGGGGATTTTCCACGTGTAAAATTATCATTGGTTGGAGGAAACACGTGTCAGCTCATTGTTGGGACAGATGTCATCCACTCATTGGACAGAAGGCGCCTATGATACGTCGGCACGTGGCATGGCCCAACAGAGGCCCATTCCTGTGAAAAGGCCGGCCTGTTTGACTTGGCCAAAAGGTGGCAGGCCGGCCCATGGAAAGTCTGTTAACGGCCTGTTCGCATATAGCCCATTTACAGCCCGCTAACCCAAGGCCGATTACGCCCTATCCGAATTAGGCCCAGTAGCATCATCTGGGCCATCCAATATGGTTTCAGCCCGTTTTCACTTCTGGCCCATGTATGGCCCATGACGTCTTTCGGCCCATATGAGGCCCTATGTAACTCATGGCCTATTAACGGCCCGTGGTGAAACCGGCATGTAATGAACAGTGTATCACTTTACACCCATTAACGACCCGTGGTGAAACTGGCCCGTAATGAATAGTGTATCACTTTATACCCATTAAAGGCCCGTTATTCCGTTGGGCCATTTCCAGCCCATGTTATCTTTCGGCCTTCCCAGAGCCCATTTATTCTTGGGATCATTTCCAG
Organism: Triticum dicoccoides; assembly: GCF_002162155.2. Lineage (NCBI taxonomy): Eukaryota > Viridiplantae > Streptophyta > Magnoliopsida > Poales > Poaceae > Triticum > Triticum dicoccoides. Next base: position 165,277,592 of record NC_041393.1, read on the forward strand.
CATTCATTTATTTACGACCCGTTACTCTCATTTTGTGCTTGTGGGCCAAATTGAGCCCGTGGTTACAGTCGACCCGTTTGTGGTCCGTTAATACATTGGGTCGTTTTCGTAGCGTCATCAAATACGGCCTATTAATGATGGCCCGTTATGGTCGGCCCATGAACGGACGATTCCAACTCTAGCCCATTTACGGCCATAATGCGGCATGTTATTGGCCCATGTTTGGCCAATCAATCATACGGCGCGTATAAGGCCCATTGATGATATGGCCCGTAGAAGGCCCATTGTTTCTACGGCCCATAGAAGGCCCATCGTTTCTACGGCCCATAGAAGGCCTACTGTTTCTACGGCCCGTAGAATGCCCACTGTTCTACGGCCCGTAGGAGGCCCAGTGTCACTACAGTAAATATTAGCCCATGGTTATTGTGGCATAGTTTTAAAAAATAGGTTATTGCAGCCACTAGCAAACCGCGGAAAAAGAACTTCACTTACTACAAGGAAAGAAATAAATAAGACAACAAGGAAATAAATAAGCAAGCAACTTATGCTAGGCTATCATGGCTATTACACATATTACATCCACTAGGCATCAAAGTTCGCCACCAGTGCAAATATAGGGAACAAAGCAGCATATAAACGCCGCAGCAAAACAAGTCCAGAACTGAAACCACTTCAGAAGAGTTCAAGAAACAATATCCTGGGTACCCATAATGCTGGCAAGATTCTTTGCAAGCTTATTAACTTTCTCTTGTTTGGCGCTTAAATCCTCCAGCGTTTGTTCTTGCACAAGAAAGTACGCATCTGAATTCTGAAGGGACTTCCTCAGTCATTCGGCTTCTTGCCACAGCAGAGCTGACTGATGCCTTTCAGCTTGTAGCTGAGACTGAAGAAGCCGAAGTGATTCAGGCAGCGAGTTCGGAGAGCTTGTGCCAGCGGTACTGGCCAGTAACTCGAACACTACATCAACGCAGGACTGTGGGGTTTTCTCATTGTCTACAAGATCGTTTTTATCACCTTTCTTGGAGACCAACAGGGTTGTCTCACTATCTTGTACCTTATCTGCATTACTTTCTCTATCATTGCATAGTGGGGTGCTCTTCTCCAATATTCTATTTGCATACTACAAGAGAAACAAGCAGACACATCACAGGTTTAGCTTGTAGTATACGAAACTCATTTTGGTAAACCGGTTCAGTAGTAAGGTGGACAGGATAACAGCATAAAACAAACATATATCTATGTACTATGGTCACTGTATTGTCCATATCGTTCTAGTTTATGTTCCCTAATCAAGATAGAGACACAGTTCAACTCATATATTTTTAAGACACAACAACATAGATGGAGTATAAGTGTGAGAAACTACACAGCAATGGCAGCACTTGTAATGTGCATCACATGAGAACATAACTGTTTATACAACTTAAACTTAAATCAACATAGAGCAAGAAGTGAGAACAACAATCCAGTTAAAGAAATAGGTTTAAAACATACCTGTTGCGCCATTGGAGTTTCAATTGGATCCTTCAAATTCGAAAATAGTTGGTATGAGTAAATACAGTGATGCAACAGCAAAGGAGTATGGACCATAGCTATGGAATCTGACCTGAGAATAGTTGCTCTTCTGCATTAAACATGGAGTTTGGGTTAGTTGTGGTGGTCTTCGTGCTTTGGGCACTGTAGTAGCTTTACAAACTGCTCGTGTGGGGGTACTCTGTGGTGGATATGGTGCTTTGTCAACTATAGGTGGGTTACTATCCGCTGGGGTTGCGGTTAGATGGGTTGTAGCTGGTTCTCTGCCCAATAGTGTAAGTGTGCAATCTGGAAGAGTCTCGATTATGTGTGGTGGGGCTAGTTTGTGGGCCAGTACAACCATGGTTCTATCTGCATCGACGGGTAGCACTATCTTTTGTGAAGAACGGTTTTTTGCTCCCTTAGATACTGCCATCACCCCCTCCAATTCAAATGGCTGATAAACAAGAAAAGAAATTGAACGTACAAACATTGTATGATAGACAGTTGTGGTAATTCACATATATGTTGTCTAACCAAACAGGACAGCATGACACATTTCACATATATGATGCCTAACTAAACAGGATAGCATGACACAGTTTCAGATATATGATGGATAACTTAATAGGATATAATGGCATAATTCAACATATGATGAGTACCTAAATAGGATGACATGACAAAACTATATGATGTCTTTCTAAAATAGGTTGGGATGAAATAATTCACATACATGTTGTCTAAGTATACAGGATGTCATGATATAATTGACATAATTGATTCATATACTAAGCAACTGGCACTCGCATGTATGATATCTAAACTAAGCAGACAGAGTTCAATATTGTGCATATGATGTCTAAACTAAGCAATGCAAGACACCATATGCATCATATGAGAAATATAAACATTGCAACTTAGAGCATACACCTCAGGTGGGATATAGAACTGGTCATCTGTCTCTGAATCCTCCTCTGAGGAGCTCCCTATAACCATCGAGATATATGCTTCAACAGGTACCATTGCCTGCTCTAAAGACCTTGTTTTCACTTCAGAATTTTCCATAACCAGCTCAAACGGCTGATACACATGAAGAGTAGTTCAATATACACAGATTGTCAACAAATGGAATACGTAATGAAAAAAAAAATGGCATGCGATAATTCACATACATGATGCCTGGCTCCATGGCAGTGCATAATTCACATATATGATAACTGGCTGAAAAACATGGCATTGCATAATTCACATATCTAATATAGAAAGCAAACATGAGGCATTCACACAAAGCATGTCTAATCTAAGCAGATGGCATGGCAATGCAAGACACCATATGCATGATATGAGCAATATAACCCAGCCAAGTTAGAGCATGCACCTCGGGGGGGTGGGGGGAATACGACTGGTCATCTCTCTCTGAATCCTCCTCTGAGGAGCTATTTGTAACCAGCAAGAAATCTTCATCGATAGGTAGCACTGACTGCTCAGAAGACCTTGTTTTCACTCCAGATTTTCCCATGACCGACTGAAATGGCTGATGCACAGGAAGAGTAGATGAATATATAAACATTGTTGACAAATGGAATATATTACGGAAAAAATATGGCACGATACAATTCACATATACGATGACTGGCTAAACAGGATGGCATTGCATGATGCACGTATATGATGCCTGGCTAAAGAAGATGGCATTGCATAATTCCCATATACTCCCTCCGTTCCTAAATATTTGTCTTTTTAGAGATTTCAAATGGACTACCACATACGGATGTATATAGACATATTTTAGAGTGTAGATTCACTCATTTTGTTCCGTATGTAGTCACTTGTTGAAATCTCTAAAAAGAGAAATATTTAGGAATGGTGGGAGTATGATATAGAAACCAAACAGGTGGCATTCACACAAAGCAAATCTAAACTAAGCTGATGACATATAAGATGTATAATGTAAGCAATGCAAGGCGCCATATGCATGATATGACCAACATCAGCATGCCAGGTTGGAGCAAACACCTCGGGTGGTAAACTGGCGTGGTCGGCTCCTTCTGAATCTCCATACGAATAGTTATCTTCCTCTGGAATACAATTTGGAAATACAAGAGAGGGGGGGGCACTTCACCCACCATGGAGCGGCGTCTGCATGACATTATATTCGCACGCAACGGTCTTCTCTTTTTCTCTACATGTTCAGTACGATTGTGTACAGTATCTGACATGCATAATAAAAAATAGTTAGATTTTGTAAGGCCTAAGGGGTGCATGCAAAAATCAAGACTGATGGTAGCAAACGAGAGGATGGATCCAAAACTAATGATAGCAGGTAGATTATAGCTTTAGTTTAAAAAGATAGACAATGGATCATATATTGAACCACATAGAAGACCCCAGATGAACCAGATAGTAGACAGATACTATTCATTGTTGGCTCGATATGAGACCCATGGGCAATTCAAAACTCAAGATTGAACAATAAAGTAGCAAGTAATAATAACCGATGTATAACGTAAGTAAACACGAAAGACTGCGACCTCTCTTCTGGAACTGTGTAGTCCTCAGGTTCATCTACTCAGTCGATGATGGTAATGTAGTTGGCGTGGCTGCCGGTAACGGGGAAGATGATCTGAGGGGGCGAAAGAAAGTCTGCAGGGGGGATCTCTGCTGTAGTGAACGCTTCTGTCGATGGTGCACCTCGGGTGGGGTGGATGACGGCACGGCAGGAGCAGGACATAACACACAGAGTTTTCTTTGACGCCTATGTGAAATGAAGTAAATCTGTAAGGGATCCTTAGAATTGGAGGATTCTATAAACGCAGGGACAGGAAAAACACATGAATAGGATAGGAATGCACGTGCAAAACGGAGCATTTGGAAACATAGGATTTCGGTCAACCAGGGTGTTTGGCTCACAAGAATTGGAAGAACAGAGGAATGGAGAAACAAAGTGATGCGATGAGTGTACAACCTCTTTGGCATAGCCTTGTAGACCTCAGCACCTTTGGGTTGGACGTGGAGGATGGTGATGATGCTGGTGTGACTGTCGGAGGCGGGGAAGAAGATCCGAGGCCTCTGAAAATGGTGCCGAGGGTACTGCTCCGCTGTGATGGACGGTTCCGTCATTGGAGCAGCTCCGCTAAGGTGTACGGCGATGAGGCTGCAGCATGACAAGACAGACAATGTTAATCTGAAGTGGGACCCTAATATCATCTGCAATAGATGATGTAAAATCCATCACCAAAAAGTGCTAGATGTAAAACGCATCAGCCGCGCCACGGCCGCTCCGACAGATACTGTAAATACTGTTCTCTCTGAACTTAACTAAAGAAAATGAACTTCACAGTCGAAACTGAATTTTACTGTTGAAACTGATTGAACTAGTAACAGAGCATTGCAATGGATGTTTAGGGCATTCGATCAGTAGTAGCAGAGAATCAGTGATCTAAATCAGCAGACGCTCGAGCAGGGAACACACTAGCAGAGAGCAAGTAGTATAGTAGCACCGCGAGCGAGTGCTAAAGCAGCAACCCCTATAGCTGCTGGAGGTCATGCAGCAGCGCAAGCGAGAGCAAGAGCAGACCAGCAACATGAACGAAAGCAGGAGCAGTGCAGCAGCGCGATCGACAGCAAGATCAAAGCCGCAACGCGAGCGAGTGCCGAAGCAGCTACAGCTAGTGCCGATGTGGGACTTACCGTCGAGGAAGCAACGACATGGGGGAGAGACGCCGTGGATGATGTGGCCGGCGACGGCGCCGTCGACGGAGACACGCCATGTCTGCTCGGTATCGAGCACCGGCAGCCCTGTGAGATCGAATAAAAGATAAAATGCAGCGGTGAGTGCAGAACCTCCTTGGTGGCGCCGAGTTGGCCTCGTCTTCATCGGAGTAATTGGTGAGGGTGATGCAGTTCCGATGGGGCAGGTCAAGACGGTGCTGTGGGGATTGAGGTGGCGCGATAGACGAGGCGAACATCAGGGAAGCTCCTTGGAGGTAGAGCACGGGGCGGCTGATCCGGCGGGACGACGACATCGACAATGGATCCTCATACGGTGCGGTGTATGAGGGACGGTGAGCTGTTGCGGTGGACGACGTAGTCGGGGAAGAGTCTCCGGCTGGGCGGCGATCGGCAGGCCGACGGAGGAGCGTGGGGTTTCGCGGGTTTTGGCGGCCTCGGTGTACGAATGGGGGGCGAAGGGGAGGGGGGAGCCAAGCTTAGGGACGCGCTTGTCCAAAATGTAGGGTAAGTTACCAGCGTACCCCCACCGGTTTTGACACCGCGACGCGGAGCTTCATTTCCGGCTGAGGGGTAGAAGGGGGATTTCACATGTCTGGGCTGCGGGAGCGATTTCAGATGAGGAGGGAGTTCTCGCACGGGTCCAAATTTTGGGATAACAAGGCGCGGCGCGGGTTGAAGAAGCGGGAGTTTCAAAGCAGGTGAGACAAAAGATACTCGAGCTTGAAAATTTCGGGATAACAAGGTGCGGATTCCTTGTTCGGCAGAACAAACTTAACGTGTAAAAAAACAATTCATACAAGACACAAGAGAGTCATGTCCCCTTTTACTATATTGCTATAGATGCCATTGAAAAAACGACAAGAAAAATGTAAAAAAAATCGGGAGAACAAGATTACCCTGCACAGTACCAAATCGATTTGCACTTCCCTCAACAACAACAAAAAACAAATAAATTCCCACCGAAGAAAGAGTATTGTCCCTTTTTATATGATTACAGATGCCATGATCTCGAATTTCAATTTTTGAATCCATGTTATGTTGAATTCGAATATATCGTTAGGTGACCTTGCGGTTTATAATTGATGTAGTCGTACATTTTGATCTTCCATCATATATGAACATTTTACTCCACCATGTGAACATATATATTGTCGTCTACCATATGGACTAAATTTGAATCAATTTTCCTTATTTGGATACGATTGTTGTCAAGTTATACAATAATTTAAATATTATCTTGATAACAAAAACATGCATATAGCAGTAATCATATTTCACTATGAACTACATGTACCATACGCTCTCCAATTCAAATATTTGTATCCATTTTATGTTGAATTCAAATCATAGTACATTATTGGTCTAGGTAGCGAGATGTTCGGGATAGTCTAAACCCTGTTTTCAGAGTATAGTTTTTGGCTGAATTGGAACAAGTTTTGGTATAAGCCTCTTGCAAAACTGGAGATTCTCTCAACAAGCCTCATGGTTCCGAGAGGGAACGTGTCACCTTTGTGTGTGAGACGATATACGCTGCCTCCCCCCTGATTTTATTTACAGAGGCAACATAGAACTATATGAGTGCCCTATTAAATTTTGGAATTATTTCGGGTTCATTTGGCCTTTTTATACATTAATTGAGTTTCTGGACTTTTAATGTGCATAATCTAAATATGAATTTCATGCACATGCTCCGATGCACCAAAGTGGGTTGAAAAATCACATGTGTGTCCTTGGTTGAATTTCTTGGTCCCATGGAAGAAATGAGAATGAAATTCAAACATCTGGGCATCATGACTCGGCTGAGAACATCGAGAAACTTAGATTTTAAATTCATGTAAATCCAAAACTCGCCTGGAAATCATGAAACTTGGCATGGTGTCATGTCATGGCACTAACATGTTGTGGTAAAAAATTGGGCCGATTTGGAAGCTCGTGGTTCTAAGAGGGAACGTGCCACCATTGAGTGTGAAACGATATACGCTGCCCCCCCCCTTGATTTTCTTAACAAAGGCAACATCGAACTACATTAGTGCCCTGTTAAATTTTGCAATTATTCCAGGTTCGTTTGTCATTTTTTATACATTAATTGAGTTTCTGGTCATTTAATGTGCATAAGTCAAATTTGAACTACAAGCACAAGCTCTCGTGCACCAAAGTTGGTTGAAAAATCACATTTGTGTCCTCGGGTGAATTTCTAGGTCCCATGCAAGAAATGAGAATAAAATTAACACATCTGGGCATCGTGGCTCGGCCGAGAACATTGAGAAACTTGGTTTTAAAATTATTGTAAATCCAAAACACGTCTGAAAATCATGAAACTTCGCATGGATGTCATGTCATGGTACTACCATGTTGTGGTAAAATTTTTGGCCGAATAGGAACAGATTTTGGTATAAGATTCTTGCAAACTGAAGCTTCTCTCAAGAAGGCTCGTGGTTCTGAGAGGGATCGAGCCACCTTTGAGTGCGAAACGATATACGTTGTCACCCTTGAGTTTATTTACGAAGGCAACATAGAACTACATGAGTGCCCTGTTAAATTTTGGAATTATTCCGGCTTCGTTTGGCCTTATTTACACATTAATTGAGTTTTTGGTCATTTAATGTGCATAATTCAAATTTGAACTATAAGCACATGCTCCCGTGCACCAAAGTAGGTTGAAAAATCGCATTTGTGTCCCCGGGTGAATTTCTACTCCCTCCTTCCATCTATATATGTCCCAATGCGTTTTTCGAGGCTAACTTTGACCAAACGTTAGAGCAATAATATATGACATGCAACTTACACAAAGCATACCTTCAAATTTGTATGTCAAAGGAGCTTCCAATAATATAATTTTCATAGTATACATCTCATGTGCTATTAATCTTGTCGATAGTCAAAGGCTATCTTGAAAAACACATTAGGCCCTATATAGATGGAAGGAGGGAGTAGGTCCCATGCAAAAAATGAGAATAAAATTCAAACATATGGGCATCATGGCTCGGTGGAGAACATTGAGAAACTTGAAACTTGGCATGGTGTCATGTCATGGCAGTACCATGCCGTGGTAAAAAATATTGGCCGAATAGGAACAAATTTTGGTATAAGCTTCGTGCAAATCGGAGCTTCTCTCAAGAAGGCTCGTGGTTCTGGGAGGGAACGTGTCACCTTTGTGTGCATAATTCAAAATTGAAATACAAGCACATGTTCCAGTGCACCAAAGTTGGTTGAAAAATCACATGTGTGTCCTCGGGTAAATTTCTAGGTTCCATGCAAGAAATGGGAATGAAATTCAAAATTCTGGGCGTCGTGGCTGGGTTGGAAACATTGAGAAACTTAGTTTTTTAATTCCTGCAAATCCAAAACACGCATGAAAATAATGAAACTTGGCTTGGTGCCATGACATGGCACCAACATGCTGTGGTAAATTTGCAGTCCGATTCGCGAAGGCGCACACATTAACAATCAACAAAGTCATTTTGGAACAAGTGCTGTCACGTTACAATCGGAACCACAAGTATTATTGAAACCGTGGGCATTCTACTTACTAGTACTATTTACGTGCCGCCACGCGTCCCCATTGTTTATTAGCTAGGAGGCGTCGTGCAGGGTAGCTATTTGAGTATGAGAGGCGTGCGATCAGACCCCTGCGCGTGCTTATCGGGATGAGAGCCCTTTGACGTCCATCTGCCGTCCACCTCTCTCCCAAGGTCTCCATTAATGGCGCCCAAGCCTGTGTTTAATGGTGTGGCTATGTCTCACTCGACTGAGATTTAAGTAAGAAAAAATAAAATCTGAAAGCACGGATCTTGATGTAAGATCCGACGGACCTATATAGCATCTACTACGACTTATAGCAAGACTGATGAATATATAAGGATGATTAATTTTATTTTTGATCAAAGAAGGGCTTGCCCCTTCCGATTTTCATTACTGAATACCACCACAATTCACAAGAAGTTCAGCACAACTCCAGCCTAACACGAAGGACTAAAAGCTACCAGATTGAAATCGCAACATCCCAAGAGGCCAACAAAGGCCAAACATCCGCGCTAGAACCCAACATTTCACAACCAACGACACAATCCACATCCTAAACCGATTATTACATCAAAAGAAACCAGGAAACTGAAGGAAGCCCAGCAGCAACTAGAAGAACAGCAACACCAGGGTCGCCACAACAAGAGTTTTCTTCATTCCAGCCCCGCAACATTGATCTTCCATAGAAAGATAAGGACGATTAATCATCTTACATAATTAGAAAGATAATTAAAAAAGACACATGCAGCTACGCCCGAAATACACAAGGGCAAAAGAAGAAGGAAGACAAGGATCTGGCTCGCTGATCTCTACTTTCTTGATGCTTTGCTGCAGGCCGCGGGAACTAGTCTCCGCGGCGAGCGGCGATGAGCTCTTTCATGTCCTCAAGACGCTGCTTGAGAACATCCACGGATTCCTCCACCAGCCTTTGGTGCTCGTTACGGAGCATGTCATTCTCATCCATAAGTTTCTTGATGATGATGCCGGTCCTCTTCAACAAGGCACTCGTCTCCTCCTGCTGGTCTGCACTTCAGACGATCTTCTCCCTCAGCAGGTCACGCTCGGCCCAGAGCCTCTCATTGCCCTCCCTTAGTTGTGGGATGACGCCGGTAGCCTATTCAAATGAGGCTTTCATGTCATCCCGCAACCTCGCCCAGCCGGAGATCTGATCCATCTGGCAATGGATGATCGCATGCATGCGCCTGTAAAAGTCGTCGCCTATCCGCGAGAAATTTTCCTAGGCCGCCGCGGCGCGGCGGGACATCTCTGCTGCAATCGTGGCACGGCGGGACATCTCTGCTGCTTCCGCGGCGCGGCCGGACCAGTCTGCTGCATCGATGGCACGGCAGGACCTCTGTGCTGCTTCAGCGGCATGGCGGGACCTCTGTGCTGCTACTTCCGCGCGGCAGGACATGTCGGCTGCTCTCGCAGCGAGGTGGGACATTTCTCGTGCTTCCGCTTCCATGCTCGCCTCTCCCTAGTGGCAATCTCTCGACCCAGAACTCACATTGGCCATGGCAGACGCAAGGGAAGGATGCTGAATGACTTGTTTGTTTTTGTGGATGAGGAGTCGAGGAGGAATGTGCAGTCATCTTTGCATACTAGTATTTATAACCGAGTACTAATACGCTCCTAAGTGGGAAACCGTTTAGGTTGTGATCGGTGTGAACAGGTTTGCAATTCAATATAGCATGGTACTAATACGCTCCTAAGTGGGAAACCGTTTAGGTTGTGATCGGTGTGAACAGGTTTGCAAATCAATATAGCGTGGAGTAATTTGGAATGTGACGAGACGCAAGCTCAAAATTTATTGACGGTTCTAGTTTCAAAGTGCGGCACTATTCCCTGGTGGAGTACTTCTTTTTCTACTCCCTCCTTTCGGTTTTATAGGGCTTATCTCAAAATTTTAGTTTTTCCATTTTATAAGGCTCAATTTGGTTGTTCCTCAACAAATTTTCAGATTCCAAGGTGCATTAAATCATTGCATGCAAGTATTAAGAAAAAATTGACCAATGCATGTACTTTATGCATGCATGCATTGCAATTAATGCATTGATAAACATAATTTTTTGAGAAAAACAAGAGCATTAATTATGTGCTTTTGCAAACTACAAAAAATATTCCACCACTCACCATCTTGGTTGGTGAGATTTTTAAATTAAGCCCTATAAACCGGAAAGGAGGGAGTACTGATGTGTACGTGCAATAACTGGCACCGTCGTATACATATCTTACGCTTAATGGGGCGTTTGACAGGAATAGCCGCGTGGCGAGCTCTAGGCTAGTCTTTTTTCAAATGCATTAAACCTATCTCTAGGGACTTCTCGCACACACCATCGTGCCACCCACAAAAACTTGTACTCTGAGTTTAGTAGTATGTTATACAGGAAGAGAAGAGGTGCACTCACGCACTCGTCCTCTCACACACGCGTCTGTTTTTTCTCAAAAAGGAGGATGATGACCCCCGGCCTCTGCATCTGGGAGTCACACACGCATCTATAGCTACGAATTGTAGTGTTCTCAACCATCTTATTGGCTCTATCATGGATGTACCTATATACTAAAACATGTCTAGATACATCTATATTTTGACAAATGGAAGGCATGTATTGTGGAACGGAGGGAGTGCTTGTCATCAAAATGGATAAAAAGGGACGTATCTAGAACTAAAATACGTCTACATACATCTCCTTTTATCCATTTTGATTACAAGTAGTACTTCTTACCCAAAGGAAATTTATATCCAACAGACACAAAATATCCGTTCGACTGTTGGAAATTACTGATCTGATGTCGAAGTAATTGCTGCATCGCCACCAAAACCCACCATTTCTTAAGCTAAAGTAGACCAAGGTAATCCCTATATTAGCATATTACTAAGATAAACAAAAGGCACTGTAGAAACATTTAGGACGTGAGCTTGTCAATTTGAATGTGGAGGGACACAAGCTTAGCCCCGGCCAGCAGCTTGGGCGGAACTGTCAAGAAGGTCAGCTCCTGCACGTCGACGTCACCGGGATCCTTGCTGCTTGTCATCTCCATTTCCACCTTGACGGCGTCGGTCATGCCTTTGGGCTCCCCCGGCGACCCACAGCTTGGCCACATGGCAGTGGGGATGCCCCTGCTCTGATGTAGACGACCGACACGGTGATAGGCGCGCTGATGTCGAGCACGCCGCCGACCAAGAAAAACGCGTGGCGGTCCTCCTTCGCAAATAGCAAGAGCCGTGGCTCCGACAATCACTACAAAAAAAATACACTTCCGTGATGATACGTGTTTGTCACAGTAGGTCGCTCTTTTTTGTCATGCATGTACATCCATGACAAATTTATGACGGAATCAAGATAGTCATACCTGTGCTGTCGTAGAAGTGTTCCATGACATTACCAAAATTATCAGCACGAAAGTGTCCACTTCCATGACGATAAATCGCGCGTCACAGAAGTGATTTCGTCAAGGGTGACCGACACGTGGCATCCACCATAACGGAACGCCATTAAGCTATCGGGTCGGGTTTTGGATCCGATAACCCGTTAACAGCCCCGACCAATGGGGATTTTCCTCGTGTAAAATCATCATTGGCTGGAGGAGACACGTGTCAGGTCTGCGCTGGCACATGTGTCACTCATCCAATGGGCGAGATGCACCAATGATATGTTGACACGTGGACCGGCCCATCAAGTTTAAATGGGCCGGCCCAACTAAAGGCCCACAAGATTTTGCAGACCATAATGAGCCGGCCCAGCTAAAGGCCCACGAGATTTTGCGGACCATAATGGGCTGGCCCAGCAAATGGCCCACAAGATTTTGTGGGCCATAATGGGCCGGCCCAAGTAAAGGCCCACAAGATTTTTGTGTGCCATAATGGGCAGGCCCAGGTAAAGGCCCACAAGATTCTTGCGGATCATAATGGGCCGGCCCGGCTAATGGCCGACGAGATTTCGCCGACATTAACGGGCCGGCCCAGCTATAGGCCCACAAGAATTTGAGGACCCTAGTAGGCCAGCCCATTAACTGGCTGCCATGTTTTGGGCCAAATACCGGCCCATATTTGATCCGGTCCATTAATGGCCTGCCATGTTCCGGGCCTAATAGTGGCCCATATGAGATCCGTCCTGTTAAAAGCCTACCACGTTCTGGGCCAAATTACGGCCCAGATCAGGTACGACCCTTTAAGAGGCTATGGGCTCAATTATGGCCCATATCAGATTCGGCCCGTCAACTGGACACTATGCTTTTGTGCCCACTTGCTAGAGGCCCACTTAGTATTTCGGCCTGACATTAGTTTTGGCCTCTTAAGGACCCGTTTAACATTTCGGCCCTATATTAATTTCGGCCTGTTAAAGGCCCGTCATATAGTTGGGCCTAACTACGGCCCGGTTTGCATCTGGCCTGCTCGCAGCCGATATCTGATTGGGCCAAACAAGGACCGAGACAATTTTGGCCTGTTAAAAGCCCGTGATTTGATTCGCACAATCATGGGCCGGGGTTCATCTCGGGCTGCTGATGGCCCGTTAGCTGTTCGGCACGTTTTAGTCCCAACCTACATCGTGATTGCATGATGGCCCGATTATGTACCGTAATTTTACGGTTTAGCCGGTTTACTACGAAGATAGGATAAATATACAGTAAAATAACTACAACATCATGAATTAGAAAAAACCTAGACTATAGAATAAAGAAATTACAACATATTACATCCACTGGGCATCAAAGTTCGCTACTATGATAATAAAGCACAAGCAGACAGCAGATTACATACACTGGGCATCAAAGATCGCCACCAGTGCAAATAAACACGCCGACATAATAATATACAAAGCTGACAGCACTTCAATAGAGTTCAAGAAAGGTTAGCCCTGCTGGGGAGCTGCAGCGCAAGCAGCTGAGCAAGATGATGAGGTTGCGCTTGTTCAACACTTAAATCTTCCTCACTCTGAAAGATAAACAAGCACACAGATGACAGGTTTTCCACATAAAAGTATCAGTGCTGACAATTCATCACATTTCTTACTGACGAATAAAGTGACACAGTTTAAAATTGCATTAACACAATATGGTATTGTTCAGGTCAAGACATGGCAGGAAATGACATTGTGAAGGAGTTGGCAGCTTCACGACACCACTGGATTACAGATCAAGACCTCATAAGTATCAATGGTTAGTGTGCTGTTAATTTATCCCATTCCAGATTGGCAAATAAAGAGACGGTTTAAATAATACTCCCTCCATCCGAAATTACTTGTCATCAAAATGGATGTGTCTAGAACTAAAATACATCTAGATACATCCATTTCAATGACAAGTATTTTTGGATGGAGGGAGTAGTAGAATGATATGACATTGTTCATAGTTAAGACATTGCAGAATATGACATTATGCTGTAGTGGGTAGGTTCACCACACCACTGGATTACGGATGAAGAACAGAAGCATACATGCAGTGCAAAAGAAGATCACTTGCTCTGTATAGTTTAATTTACATGGTATGAATAAGGAACTTGGTTGCACAACTGAAAACTTAAATTGAGAAAGGACAAACTTTTGTTTATGAACTACATAATAAACTTTAAACATGCAATTTGATGCAAACACCAAAAATAAACAGCTGTTGCAGTCATGCCGAACCAAATATATACAACAAAGTTTGAAGGCTTGAGATGGATAAACTTACATTATTGGTGAAGACAGGCTCTATAAAGGCCTTGTCCATGCTGGTGGGGGGGGGCAATTCAAGAAGTTTACCATAGAATCTTCTTCATAAGCATTGCCTTTATTCTACATTTTGTTAAGAGTAAATATAGATGTGATAATATACGAAAAATGGAGAATATTTAAGATAACATGAAGAGTGATGCTACATAACCAAGTAGCTATAAATGTAAGTGCAGCAATATAGGCAAAAGGTACAGCCAAGAGCAATGCACAGCTAAACTTCTTCAGTACCAACCTTATGGTAAGAGTAAATATATATCTGATGTGTAGAAAATGGAGGGCAAAGGAAAATAAGCTACAGAGTGATGTTACATGAAAAACTTCCTATCATTATAAGTACATTGATAAAGGACAGCATGTACTTACAAGAACAATGCAAAGCTAAAAAAACATTGGAATTGGATATATTCTACCCTAATGTAGCCATTCATACAGATCAGATAATTTCGAGCGAACAATTGATAAGTAAGCTATCATGCATACTGTTGTCACATAATGAACCAGGTATGTATGCAAGTATAGTGATACAGGACAACAGGTACTAACAAGAGCAATGCAGCGGGCAGCATATTTGCGATATCCCGTCATTCTTTTAAACCGGAATTCTTCTTCGAGCAGATTTCCTGCAAACAAGATCCGTAAGGCACATGCGGACAAGTAGAACTGCAAATTGTCATGTGATTTCATACACAGTACCTCATCCTGGGAACGAGACCAGTGCATAACAAGGTTTTTCCATTCAATGTCTTCTAAATTTAGCACAGGAGACTTCATCGGAAATTCGTTTATAGATTTGCCACCAAAGTGTGTTTTCCTGAGGTAACACCGATACTGCTGCAATGCTTCCTTGAAAAGCACAAGCAAGCGTTGCTCGTCATGACTATCTAGATTGACCCTCACCTAGTTACAACAATGCAATGTAAATCATTGATGTGTTCAATCAGTAGAAAACAGGAAAATAATAACCATGAATAATAGCACTTACACGTAAGTTGGAGACGAAGATGTGAAAATGGTGTTTGTCTTCACAATAATCTTCCCATGATGGAAATATATGCACGTAGTCCCTAACAACATTGAAAGCATTGTCTTTCAAACTGGGAATAAATGGAATGGGGTTCCAATCTGCAGGAATTGGCCGTCTCTGCAGTTGGGATAGGTCTTTGGCCGGTGGACTTGCTGTACTTTTTGCTGGAGTGGGATTTTTCTGTGGTACAGCTGGTGCTATGGCAAATGAAATTGGTATACCTTTTTCTCGAGTGCATGTCCTGTGTGGTGGGGCTAGTGGTGTGGCCAATGAAGTATGGGTACAGTCTGCTGGAGTCGGTCCTACATTTTGTGTCACTGGTTGTACAGCCAATATAAGTGGGGTGTTGTCTGATTTTTCGGGCACCACCACGTTTTTCAAGGACTTTGCTGGTGCTCCTTCAGGTTCGGCAATCACCCTCTTCCTTTTTGATGTTTGATGCACACGAACAACATTTGAGTGGAAAAACATGGTATGATGACAGATGGAATATGTATTGATAATAGATGGGCATGGCATCTTGACATATATGATGAGTAAACTAAGCAGATGGCGGTGCAACAAAGTAGAAGAGATGCAAGACAACATATGCAAGATACCCGCAATCAATAAAACATTGCCAAATTAGAACAGGCACCTTGATGGGTGAACAGGACAGGCCATCTGCCTTTGACTCCTCGAGGTTACAATAGTCATTAGGATCATATTCTGAACAAGAGTCAACAGGTGGGGAGCGTATGAGTTTCATTGCATCTATAATGGCACTCAATGCCTTGGTGCCAATTTTGTAAGTCATTGCAGTGTTTAGCTTCAAGAGTGGACTGCTGCTAGTGTGACACAAAGCAGCTACACAGATCATAGTGTAGATATAACGGGAAAACCTTAAGCATGAGAGTAAAATCAGCAAAGTGGAACTTGCTGGAATATATGTGCTAGTATTGCCGGTACGGCTAGAAAGGCTTCGGATACTAGCTCTCTTCAAGTGAAGGTGCGGTACTGTTAACATCAGTATAACTCTCAAAGGTGACACAGCTCCACGCATTTCCTTGCTATTCTTATAAGATTCAAGTGGGCAGGCCACTGCAAATCCTATTCCTATGTTTACAAGATCCTACGAATCAAAGGGGCTCAAAGTGTCCATCACAACCGACCGTATATACCTCAAATGTCCCTGCTCATCTTCAGTACAAGGAACATATTGTACTACTAGCATACTCCCTCCATTCCAAAATATAAGTCTTGGTAGAGATTTCCACTATGGAACACATACAGATGTATCCAGATACATTTTAGAGTGTAGATTCACTCATTTTGCTCCATATGTAGTCCACGGTGGAATCTATACAAAGACTTGTATTTAGGAACGGAGAGAGTACATATTAAAGAAGAACGGAAGAGGAACATGGTAAAGAAGAGCAAGCAGATTTTGGATAATAAAATGTTGGTTGCGCAGTGCCCACACATGATGAACCAGAGCGCATTAAGAATGCAAATCCCAGCTGTCTCTCGATCATTTCAGGCGGTTGGATGAAGATCCTACGTCTCCTAAGCCTTGTTATTCATCGTCTCTGATTCTTCCCATACAGAACACCGCACGGGCCGCCGGCCGGTCCACCAGCCCCCACCGCATGTGTTCCTCCGCCACCCCCACCCCCCACCCGCATCAAGTTTTCTTCGTTCGGCGAGGCCCCACAACCACCCGAGCCCCTTGGATCGCACCGGCGAACTCCTGCGAGCTCTAAAAAATCGACTGACCCAATTTTGAAATTTAGTCTACTGTGATTTAACTAGTGTGGAATATAAAAGGGGAAAACCATAAGCATTGGGAGTATAGTGTTGAGCATGCCATGGCGGATCTGAAGGTGCAAACCGGACAAAGGCAACTTCGCAACCAAGAGAAACCAGAGTAAAGTAGTGGCGATCTATTTTCTTGCTGCGATAAATAAGTTGAGCAGATACGAAAGAGTACCGCTTCTGGTGCCGCGCCGTGTATGCATCTGGTGAGAATTTGACGGTGCGGCGGTAGCGATGGCTGTCGGCGGTGTGGAAGCAGATCTAGGAGGGTAGACGGTGGTGGGGGGGCATGGTGGACGAGACAGACGTAGGAGCGGCGCCGGCAAGGTGGACGACGGCGGGGATGAAACGAGAGGACGGGATGCAAGGATCCCGGTCAGAAGGCGTGGATGAGAGAGGTCGATCTCTTGTAATGGACGGCGGTGTCGGGGTATCAGCTCCAGTATGGTGGGGAAGGACAGCGGTGGATGGAGTGGCGGACAGCGGCTGACGGAGGAGGGTGGAGTCGAGAGGGTGTTTTGGCACCCACGGAGTACGAATGGGGAAAAGGAAGGTCGAGAGAAAGGGGGGAACCATGTATTCAGGGCGCTTGTCTCAAATGCGAGGAAATTTACAAACTTAGCCCCCCTTTTAAAATTCTACTACATCACAGCAACATTAGTCGGTTGGGGATAGGACGGTAATCTCGCATACACCGAATATTTGTCGATGAGAGTTTGTTTTTGGCGCCCACCGTGTATGAATATGAATCGGGGAGGGAGTCGATTTCGGCCGAGGGCACACTGTGTTTTGGCGCCCACCGTGTATGGAATCCGGGTGAGAGTCACGTTTGGGTGAAATTACAAACCTACCCCTATCGAAACCTATAGAAATCCAGCAGATAGGCTTTGCGCAGCAGGGATAGGCAGTAGTGATTTCCATCTCGCATATTTTGGTTTCGGGCGGTTACTGCGACTTTCCCCGCTTCGTTCAAATTTTGCACAGTGCACGTTTACCGTGCCAACTCAATTCGAATCCCGTTTGTATTCTACTATTTTTTTTCGGGCGGGATCCATTTTCAATTGGAATTACATTCTATATACATCATTTTTTACATATACTTCCAAAAGCACAACAAAGAATTCTGCTCCTTTATATGTATAATATGATTTACAAATACAATGATCTTGAAATCTTAAGGTTGAATTCAAAAAAAATAACCAAATTATGTTCTACTAAAATGTATGGATCAGTAATATCTACATATTAAATAACATAGATGTGTGTGAATTCATATGAGTATGCATGTTTGATAGATCAATTTTGGTTCGAATATGGATTACATGTATCATCATCTCGAATTCAAATATTTGAATCCCTATTTTGTTCACTCCTTTCACGCCCATCTCTCTCGCATGCATGCTCCTTCAGGTAGCTATCACTCTCTTTTCTCCAGCTCACCCGCATGCTCACTTCATGTTTCTCCTATCCCCGCAAACATGGTCTCTTGACGTCTCCCTTGAGAAGTGTCACACTCTCCCTATCATTATACATTACACGGTTTTAATTATCTCTCACGTCTCTACTGTTCTCTGGTATCACTCGGTACCAAAGCTTTCTTTTTCACCGCCACACACACAGTCTCCACTCGTCTTTCACTTTGTCTTTCTCTCTATGGGATTCTCTCACACACCCTATATGTCTCTACATATGACTCATACCACTAAAATTACTCTCTCTCTCTCCTGTAGACACAACATTTGTTGCGGTCTCCTTTTCGTCTCCATCCCAGACTGACACCGATCAGACAATTCCAACTACCGTCTCCTCTCTCTCTCTCTCTCTCTCTCACACACACACACACACAGACGAACACACACACACAACTCCTGCTTCCACTCCCCTTCCCGACTATCGTCTCTCTCTCACACACACAAAAAACTCTCGCTTTTGCACCCCGACTCATATTTCTCTCACAAACATTTATCGACTAGCTAGCCTCTAGATAGGTTTATACACCCGCACACTCATGCTTCCACCATCGCATACATGTTTCTCTCTCGCTCCTTGTATCTATGTGGCATTTTCTTCCCTTCTTGAGAAACGCCCTCTCGATCGTGCACAAACACACTATCACCTCATTTTAAGCTGATACCTATCGCACAGACACTACTTGTGTCTTTGTCACACATGCACTCCGTCCTCCTCCACTCTCCCTCTCTCTCACACACACATGGGCTTTTTGCAACAACTAGAAAGATGCCCATGCGTTGCACGGAACATCAAGATGCATTTGTATGAGTAGTTTATCTTGTGGGGGGAAAGGATGAAGGAGGGAAGACCTTATTTGCAAATGTGGAGAGGGGTGTGGGTGTCAGGACCCCGACTCAATGCCACATCGATCTAGCATGTAACACCTCATATCACTTTGCGGCCTCACGCACGGTATTCCCACGGGTGTCGCCTTACCTTTGCCCGGGACCGTTTGCGCCTTTTGGCACACGTATATGATAGTGTCGCTAGCATCCATATGATAAGGAGCCCGGGCTGACATGGCTAGTCGTAAACCCAAAGTGGCACTAACTTACAGGGACAGGCATCCATGACCCAGCATCGAACGTGTCGATCATCAGCGAGTGAATCCAGGCTGTAGCACTAGGCTAGCAGGACTTCGGTGAACCGGGCTGTAGCGGGCTAACAGGACTCCGGTATTCATCGCGTGACATTTCCCCGAAGGGACAGACACAGGAACGAAGAAGGACACATGCCGGCCAGCCTAAGTGTTTCGGAGCAGTAGCAAGCTACCATGGCTCGGTGGAAACACTAGGAGACATTTCCCGGTAAGAGAGGCTACTAAGGATAAACAACTAGATAGCCAGATCCCACACATACCAAGCATTTCAATAACATACACACAATATGCTCGATATGTGCAAATACAACATGGCATCACAACATGACTCTACGACTCAAGTATTAATTCAATAGGCTCCGAGGAGCGAGATATTACAAACAGGGGTCTCATGACCCAACATTCAGAGCATACAAGTCAAAGCACATGCGGAAGCTTAACATGTCTGAGTATAGACAACTATAAAATGAAAAAGGCTGAGAAGCCTGACTATCTACCAGATCCTGCCGAGGGCACAAGATCGTAGCTGAGGTAACAAGCTAAACGTCGAAGTCCACGCGGTACTACTAGCGAGACCGAAGTCTCTCTGCAAAAACATAAAATAGGCAAACGTGAGTA
>NC_041393.1:165298397-165300812 GCF_002162155.2 Triticum dicoccoides
TGACTCGGTGGCTATCCTGAACTACGACTGCAAGTAACTCTTTTGAGGTGGCGCACACGAGTCCACATATTCACCATATCAATACACCACTATGGATCCGCTCCCGTCTCCCTACGAGAACGCCATCCATAGCACTCACGCTTATCTTGCGTATTTTAGAGTATCCACTTTCACTTGTCTATGAACTGATATAAGCAACCCAGAAGTCCTTTACCGCGGACACGGCTATTCGAATAGATGATGTTAACCCTGCAGGGGTGTACTTCTTCACACACGCTCTCACCACTTACCGCCGTTTACACGACATGTACTCGGCAACCTTCAAGCGGAAGCCCAACGTGGGTGTCGGCCACGGCCTGCCTAAACACTCAAGTCTCTAGTCCAGGTTTATCGCCTATTCGGGTTCCATCCATGAGGAGATCCGACCGGAGTTTCACTCACAGCCCCAAACGATGTGAATAGGGTTCCCGAGACACCAAACGGGCGCCCGGTACACCGTGCCACGTGCCTACCGCATCACAGCCCACCCCTACGGTCAGCGCTGCGCACGGCCTCCAGCATACTACAAACACCAGAAACTACTTGCAACTCCTGGACAGAGGACAAGGGTGATTAAGAAGCCGAGAGGGTCCATTGGTTTCGGGCCCAATGCGTGGTAGTAGCTGAATCATGGATCACAAACACAGAACTCAGTTCCTGAGGACGGCTGCAATGAGACAACCCACCATGTACTCCTACATGGCCTCTCACCGCTACCTTTACCAAATGGTATTCACACACTTAGCTCACACATAGTAGGACATGTTCACACACCTCTGATTCATCCCCGATGAATCAGACCTGACACAACTCTAAGCAGTAGCAGGCATGACAAACAAGCATGAATGAGTAGGCACAACAGGGCTCAAACAACTCCTACTCATGCTAGTGGGTTTCATCTATTTACTGTGGCAATGACAGGTCATGCAAAGGATAAAGGGGTTCAGCTACCGCAGCAAGTAACAGATGAATCGGTGTTGTCCTAATGCAGTAAAAGAGAGCAGGAGCGAGAGAGTGGGATTTTATCGGAATGAACAAGGGGGTTTTGCTTGCCTGGCACTTCTGAAGATAACATTGAGTCTTCATCAGTGTCAACGATCACATCATCGGTATCACGTCTATCGAGAGGGGACAAATACCGGCAACACAGAAGGGAACACAATCAATGCAATGCACAATATGATGCATGATCATGACATGGCAAAATGAATGTGTTTTGGGCTAATGCATCTAGCAACAAGTTAAATGGGGTTGGTTTGAATACAAGATTCAAATTCAAACTCCGTATGTGATTATTCAAATGCCATTTAATTGATTTGTGCTAAACTGCAGCTATAAGTTGTTCTAACATGCATGAAAATGGTACAGATGGATTCCTTGAATTTTTCTGATAATTTTTCATATATAAATTATTTAATTTGGAGTTACGGTTGAATTTCTATGATTTTTAGAAGTTTATACAATTTTCTGGAATTTTCTGAATAAAAATAAATCCAGGAAACATTACTGCGTCATCCTAACGTCATGATGACGTCAGCAAGTCAACGTGGCACAGTCCGGTCAAACCCTGACCTGTGGGTCCCGAGTGTCAGTGTCTAACTAAACTAACCTAGCTTAGTTAATACTAACCTAACTTAATTAGCCGGGCGGGGCCCGCATGTCAGTGAGAGAGAGGGGGGTCAAACCGGCCAGTGGGGTCAAACCCGGGTCAAACTCGCCGGAGTTGACCCGAGGCTCGTCGCCGGCGAGGCCAGGGACGGCGGAGAGCGTCGGGATTCGCCCTCCGATGACCAAAAGAGCGGCGGAGGGGCTCTACGGGATGCCCAGGCTCGCGCGCATCTAACAGGGCAAACGGGAGAAGCTAGGGTGGCTGGAGGCGACGGCAATCATGATGACGGCGGCGGCCGGAGTTCGGGTGAGGCGCGAGCGGTGGCTACGGTACACAACAGGAGCAATAGACCAGGGTTTTGGGATCCTGGCGTGGTGCTGAGCACGGTGGTGTGCTTGGAGGTGACGCGCGTGAGCTCTAGCCACGGCGACCTCGTGGCCGGCGGCAATGGCTCTCGGGCTCGGCGGAGACAATGGATACGGCACGAAATCGAGCGAAAAGATGGAGGGGAAATGAAGAGGAGCTCACGTCGAGTCTGCAGGGGTGGTCGGTGGGCTCGGAGAGGCTGCGAGGCGAGCGCGGGGTCGCCGGCGATCTCGGGGGCCGGAGCTTGAAGGCGATGAAGAAGGCGATGATGCAGTGCGTCCGGCGTAGCTTGGCTCTGCGTAGGTGATGAGGACGACGCTGCGGTCCTTCTGGATTGGTCGGCGAGGCGAGTGGTGGTCGGTGGCCGTGGCTATGGCGAGCGGCGGCAACGGCGGCTCTCG
>NC_041393.1:165301358-165309330 GCF_002162155.2 Triticum dicoccoides
GGGGAGGCGCGTGGCGTCACCAGGGCGTCGAGGAGGAGCCAGGCAGGCTGGGAGGGAGGAGGTGGCCGGGGCGCGTGGCCGCGCGCGCCACCGAGCAGCTTCGGGGCGAGGGGGAGGAAGACGACAGGGGGAGAAGCGGCGGTGGGCTGGGCCACTGGAGGAGCTGGGCCAGGTGGGCTGAGAGGTGAGCGCCAGGTAAGTTTTCTCTCTCCCTCTTTTATTTCTATTTAATTCTGTTTTCTATTTTCTGTAGTTTGTTTTGATTTAGTTTTAGACACTAAATCATTTTTATTGCTTCTGATATTTATGGTAGGGACTAGTAGGATTATTCCAAAGCCCTTCATCAAAGATCAGAATTATTGGACATATATTAATTAATTAAGAAATATATATCCAATACAAATAGCTATTTATTTAATTCAAAGGCCCAAAATAATTAACTCTGAGATACCAAAAATATTGTTTTGAGTTTTACCTCTTTGCAATATTTTCAGAGACTAAGAGGAACATTTTCTTGGACTTCATTGAGAAGATTTTAATGTTGATCATTTTTAGAAGGTTTCTGAGGCTTTGAAAATCCCTCAATTCAAATTTCATTTGAATTAAAACATGATGCTCACATGAGGGTCTAGCCTGGTGCATAACAGGACCAGGGATGTGACAACTCACCCCCACTAAACAAAATCTCGTCCCGAGATTCAAGCGTAGGGTAGGGTGAAGGGGGAACGCAAACTAGCACAATCTTCATGATCCAGGGTGCACTTTATCAAAGCATTGATTCGATCACCATCTTTGTCCCGTCGTCTTGCTCTGAGAACTCCAACTAGCATGACGAGAAGAGGAAAGGAAAACTCTAGAAGAATCTATCCTCTCGAAGATCAATCAACCTAGGATCAGCTCACAAAGTGAGTCGTAGCAACATCTCTTGAGCTGAGACGCGAAGCATACATCTGAAGAGATGGAGTGAGACAGATGACGAGGGTCACTAGGTAGACAACAATTCCACACTTAAGAAGGTGGTAGACGATTGTCAACGTAGCGAGGAGTTGAGTTGCCATGATACCACAACGAGGCATCTTAGGGATGGAGACTCGTAGATATATCCCCTTAAGTGGCAAAAAGAATTACCTTTGATTCAAGATCATTGAAACTCTTTATACCAGCCTAAGGCAATCACAAGCGATCATTTGGAGGGGGTCGGTAGAATGGCATACTCGGACTTGGATGATGTGGATTACCTTGTTGAAGACAACGTAATGGATGATTTTTGCTTATCACCAGAAATGGAAGAGACCCATGGTAGAATGGCACAATGGCGGTGCAAGCTGGGAACAGAATGCAAATGCTGGGAATGATTCTGGTAACTGGGGAAGAACCCAACAATAGAGAGTGAATTCACTGTTTGAAAGGTCATAGCATTGCCGAGGAAACTGAGAGGAATCCCAGTTAGAGCCGATGATAACACGTAGCGCTTGTGCATGCTCTCAAGAACTTGAGAATTTCCACAATCATCAAGGTTTTATCAACATCCGTGTCAAGGGTGCTGACAACACAACATACTACCATGATGAATAGCGATGGACGATGCAGATGCAAAGGAGGATAACACTTTCTCAGATTTCACCTTAGCGAGGCCAAGGGAACGAAATCTGGATGATCGACCGAGAGACATTTAGCACTCCGCTTCTAATGTTCTCCTTGATGTGCTAGTGTAACCCATTCATAGATATGGTTTGATATCTAGAACATCAAGTAAAAAGGTCGGACTTCAGAACACAGAAATCCATAGGGGCAACTAGGGAGTAAATCCTACGAAATCCCTATGGGGAGGTGGCCAACTTCCTCCAATCAAGATACTACAACAGGAGGTCTTCCGGCTGGGTGTGTTGGCCACGACATCCACTTTACCGGTTATCGCGAGACCAATATTATAGTTCTTGGGAAATGTTCCAACCATCACATCTGCCTGAGATTCAGATCTGGTTGGTGTCAGAATATTCCAGACTCATCAAGTCTAGAAAGAAAAATGAAAGTTTACAACACAAATCGATGAGACGGCGTTGTGAGATTCTCGGGGAATGAATTACGATAGCAAGCTCCAAAACATGAGCTGGTTCTGCTACAACATGTGAACACGCTATCCTAGACAAACATGATCACATGGTAGTCTTACAATAAAACACTACCGAGTTCTGGTAGGGAACCATCATCGGGGATATCAGAGTCCTGTGCATTACCATGGATTAACACTTAACTCCTTTTCCTGAACAAATCAGTCAGTGGCTTGGGGTGCTACGGAACACATATAGAATGAAGGTTGCAAGCCTCCAGACTACAGAATACTTCGCACGTGTGCATGACTGATTTGGGATGATTCCAAAGGAAACAAAACAATCTTCCTCGAATCCACGGCGGCAACTTGCATCAAATGCACATGAACTAGAGGAAGTCACTTCTTACATCCGAACATATGCTTCATGAGCTAGCATGAACAAATGCTTTCGAAAGTTTTCCAACACTAGCTTAATGTTCAGCAAAATTATGGAGAAGACAAGGATGTTGTCAATGGGCTCAACAACAATTCATCTGGGTTTCCTTTCAAAAGGAATTCCATAGTTAAGTGAACAAGTGATAGCATTGGTCAGACCCAAAAGATATAATGGTGTATGCTCGAGGGATCAACCACGAGTAAGACAACATTACGAGCATCGTTGGTACTGATTTGATTTGACGATAGCCCACACTCAAATCAAAGGATTGATAAGACAATAGGTCCAGCAACTGATCACAGGGACCAATCGATGAAGATATCATCTTTCTTCAACACACTCTACACAAGAATATCCCTTTGGAACGAACTAAGTTAGGCAAGATTTTATCTTCCAATTCTCCAAGTTGTTGTCTAGCTTAACCAACTAGCTCAGGGATATCCAACACAGATTCTTGGAGAAAGGGTGGTTCATAAGAAACCAACTTGCTCACGAGTTCAACATAACAGTCAGGAAACAACCCGGTAACACTTCCAAGAAGATATTTGGAAAGTCACGAACCACTGATATGTTAGTAAGCTCGAGAACAATCTTGCTTTTTGAGGCAAGACGATATGATCAATAGAGCGAAGATTTGAAATAATCCTAACTCATCGATCGAGGAGTGCACCGAGAACAAGGACTAGGTAGCACAATCAGTCTTAGGGTGACGATTCAATAATCAACACGCTAAGAATGAGGTTATCGTCCATTTAACTACCAAGCAACAGAGTTGCTAGGAGTATAGATTTCACACATCACGATTCACTTGTCGGCGTCCCGGTTATAATAACACGGGAACCAAGGAATGAATATCGATGGCGAGAAATATCACTGTATCAAGAGTTCATCGGATGGTGTGCAATTCCCATGATAACCTTAATATAAAGATGGTGATACTCCAAGGTAGAACAGAACAAAAGCTGGATTAGTATTTGATCTATGGAACACAACTGCTTTGACCCAATCCTGGATATGGATGAGGTACCGGAGTTTGTTTCTCCTAGTCATTCCACGATAGAATGGCTTGACGGACCACAAGAGTAATAGGCATCGATAAACTAACGCACGCATACTCTTGACTATCAATTGATAGACGAAGGTCAGTAGACAACTAAAGAGGGACAACTCAAAGGAACATATAACTTTTTGAGTTGTGGATGCGTAGATTAGTATGTCGAACCAGGTTCAACATAATTCTTCCGGATAACCCATGCAGAAAGATTGAGCTGGCAGAGTCACAATATAGCATGGAGAACTCATCAAGAGCACTCTGGTTGTGATCGTTCAGTTCAACGAGGAACTTCTGCCATAAGTAGTTCATGGTATTTGGAAGAAGAAGATACCACGGACTTCAAGGACTATCGCAAAGGTTACTAATAACCTAAGGGAGCTAGCAATTACTATCAACATGAAGTAAGTAGGGTGAATCTCGGGTTCAAAACCCAAGGAGTAGAATACCTACTACTAAGTGGCATCACGGGATGCTTTCGAGAATAAAAGCCAGAATCATCACACTGGGCCACAAAACATGGCTAGACTACTAGATGATCCCCTGAGACACCTAGGGTCATAATAATAACTCCAACATAAAGGTCGAGGCAGTAGAGTACCTCAACTTAACAATTTGTGTGATTAACCTGGCCTAAAAGACATTGAAACCAGAGGAAAAGGATTTTGCAAATGCATCAGACTCTTTGGAAACCTGGGATGACTCGGACAGCATAACGGCTGTAAATGCTCAGAAAAGATTTGAGACATTCACAAAAATGGTGGCATAACCACTCAGAAGCACAATATCAAGGTCTCGAGATCAATAATTAACATACAGAGGTAGAAACTGAATTGAGGCTTAAACCAACAATCTTATAAGTCTACGGATTAGTAATACGTGATCCTGATAGAAAGAAGAGATAGCCTAGTTCTTAATCCCCGTAGAAGAGAAGATGATGACTCAGATCAGAAGGCCATGAGGTATAAGGAGTAAAAAGAGCCTTACGTTCCATCCCACAATCAATTCCCTTATATAACTAAAGAATTTCTAGACTCAACTTCGGCCAGTTTGGCTTGGTAATCCTACAGGCAGTCAAGCTCTGATACCAACGCTGTCAGGACCCCGACTCAATGCCACATCGATCTAGCATGTAACACCTCATATCACTTTGCGGCCTCACGCACGGTATTCCCACGGGTGTCACCTTACCTTTGCCCGGGACCGTTTGCGCCTTTTGGCACACGTATATGACAGTGTCGCTAGCATCCATATGATAAGGAGCCCGGGCTGACATGGCTAGTCGTAAACACAAAGTGGCACTAACTTACAGGGACAGGCATCCATGACCCAGCATCGAACGTGTCGATCATCAGCGAGTGAATCCAGGCTGTAGCACTGGGCTAGCAGGACTCCGGTGAACCGGGCTGTAGCGGGCTAACAGGACTCTGGTATTCATCGCGTGACATTTCCCCGAAGGGACAGACACAGGAACGAAGAAGGACACATGCCGGCCAGCCTAAGTGTTCCGGAGCAGTAGCAAGCTACCATGGCTCGGTGGAAACACTAGGAGACATTTCCCGGTAAGAGAGGCTACTAAGGATAAACAACTAGATAGCCAGATCCCACACATACCAAGCATTTCAATAACATACAGACAATATGCGCGATATGTGCAAATACAACATGGCATCACAACATGACTCTACAACTCAAGTATTAATTCAATAGGCTCCGAGGAGCGAGATATTACAAACAGGGGTCTCATGACCCAACATTCAGAGCATACTAGTCAAAGCACATGCGGAAGCTTAACATGTCTGAGTATAGACAACTATAAAATGAAAAAGGCTGAGAAGCCTGACGATCTACCAGATCCTGCCGAGGGAACAAGATTGTAGCTGAGGTAACAAGCTAAACATCGAAGTCCACGCGGTACTACTAGCGAGACCGAAGTCTCTCTGCAAAAACATAAAATAGGCAAACATGAGTACAAATGTACCCAGCAAGACTTACATCAGAACTAACTACTTATGCATCATTATCAACAAAGGGATGGTGGGGGTTTAACTGCAGCAAGCCAGCTTTGACTCGGTGGCTATCCTGAACTACGACTGCAAGTAACTCTTTTGAGGTGGCGCACACGAGTCCACATATTCACCATATCAATACACCACTATGGATCCGCTCCCGTCTCCCTACGAGAACGCCATCCATAGCACTCACGCTTATCTTGCGTATTTTAGAGTATCCACTTTCACCTGTCTATGAACTGATATAAGCAACCCAGAAGTCCTTTACCGCGGACACGGCTATTCGAATAGATGATGTTAACCCTGCAGGGGTGTACTTCTTCACACACGCTCTCACCACTTACCGCCGTTTACATGACATGTACTCAGCAACCTTCAAGCGGAAGCCCAACGTGGGTGTCGGCCACGGCCTGCCTAAACACTCAAGTCTCTAGTCCAGGTTTATCGCCTATCCGGTTTCCATCCATGAGGAGATCCGGCCGCAGTTTCGCTCACAACCCCAAACGATGTGAACAGGGTTCCCGAGACACCAAACGGGCGCCCGGTACACCGTGCCACGTGCCTACCGCATCACAGCCCACCCCTATGGTCAGCGCTGCGCACGGCCTCCAGCATACTACAAACACCAGAAACTACTTGCAACTCCTGGACAGAGGACAAGGGTGATTAAGAAGCCGAGAGGGTCCATTGGTTTCGGGCCCAATGCGTGGTAGTAGCTGAATCATGGATCACAAACACAGAACTCAGTTCCTGAGGACGGCTGCAATGAGACAACCCACCATGTAGTCCTACATGGCCTCTCACCGCTACCTTTACCAAATCGTATTCACACACTTAGCTCACACACAGTAGGACATGTTCACACACCTCTGATTCATCCCCGATGAATCAGACCTGACACAACTCTAAGCAGTAGCAGGCATGACAAACAAGCATGAATGAGTAGGCACAACAGGGCTCAAACAACTCCTACTCATGCTAGTGGGTTTCATCTATTTACTGTGGCAATGATAGGTCATGCAAAGGATAAAGGGGTTCAACTACCGCAGCAAGTAACAGATGAATCGGTGTTGTCCTAATGCAGTAAAAGAGAGCAGGAGCGAGAGAGTGGGATTTTATCGGAATGAACAAGGGGGTTTTGCTTGCCTGGCACTTCTGAAGATAACATTGAGTCTTCATCAGTGTCAACGATCACATCATCGGTATCACGTCTATCGAGAGGGGACAAATACCGGCAACACAGAAGGGAACACAATCAATGCAATGCACAATATGATGCATGATCATGACATGGCAAAATGAATGTGTTTTGGGCTAATGCATCTAGCAACAAGTTAAATGGGGTTGGTTTGAATACAAGATTCAAATTCAAACTCCATATGTGATTATTCAAATGCCATTTAATTGATTTGTGCTAAACAGCAGCTATAAGTTGTTCTAACATGCATGAAAATGGTACAGATGGATTCCTTGAATTTTTCTAATAATTTTTCATATATAAATTATTTAATTTGGAGTTACGGTTGAATTTCTATGATTTTTAGAAGTTTATACAATTTTCTGGAATTTTCTGAATAAAAATAAATCCAGAAAACATTACTGCGTCATCCTAACGTCATGATGACGTCAGCAGGTCAACATGGCACAGTCCGATCAAACCCTGACCTGTGGGTCCCGAGTATCAGTGTCTAACTAAACTAACCTAGCTTAGTTAATACTAACCTAACTTAATTAGCCGGGCGGGGCCCGCATGTCAGTGAGAGAGAGGGGGGTCAAACCGGCCAGTGGGGTCAAACCCGGGTCAAACTCGCCGGAGTTGACCCGAGGCTCGTCGCCGGCGAGGCCAGGGACGGCGGAGAGCGTCGGGATTCGCCCTCCGTTGACCAAAAGAGCGGCGGAGGGGCTCTACGGGATGCCCAGGCTCGCACGCATCTAACAGGGCAAACGGGAGAAGCTAGGGTGGCCGGAGGCAACGGCAATCATGACGACGGCGGCGGCCGGAGTTCGGGTGAGGCGCGAGCGGTGGCTACGGTACACAACAGGAGCAATAGACTAGGGTTTTGGGATCCTGGCGTGGTGCTGAGCACGGTGGTGTGCTTGGAGGTGACGCGCGTGAGCTCTAGCCACGGCGACCTCGTGGCCGGCGGCAATGGCTCTCGGGCTCGGCGGAGACGATGGATACAGCACGAAATCGAGCGAAAAGACGGAGGGGAAACGAAGAGGAGCTCATGTCAAGTCTGCAGGGGTGGTCAGTGGGCTCGGGGAGGCTGCGAGGCGAGCGCGGGGTCACCGGCGATCTCGGGGGCCGGAGCTTGAAGGCGATGAAGAAGGCGATGATGCAGTGCGTCCGGCGTAGCTTGGCTCTGCATAGGTGATGAGGACGACGCTGCGGTCCTTCTGGATTGGTCGGCGAGGCGAGT
>NC_041393.1:165309980-165344444 GCF_002162155.2 Triticum dicoccoides
GGAGCGAGGGGGAGGGAGGTCCAGAGAGCAAGGGAGAAGTGAGAGGGGGTCGGGGAGGCGCGTGGCGTCACCGGGGCATCGAGGAGGAGCCAGGCAGGCTGGGAGGGAGGAGGTGGCCGGGGCGCGTGGCCGCGCGCGCCACCGAGCAGCTTCGGGGCGAGGGGGAGGAAGACGACAGGGGGAGAAGCGGCGGTGGGCTGGGCCGCTGGAGGAGCTGGGCAGGTGGGCTGAGAGGTGAGCGCCAGGTAAGTTTTCTCTCTCCCTCTTTTATTTCTATTTAATTCTGTTTTCTATTTTCTGTAGTTTGTTTTGATTTAGTTTTAGACACTAAATCATTTTTATTGCTTCTGATATTTATGGTAGGGACTAGTAGGATTATTCCAAGGCCCTTCATCAAAGATCAGAATTATTGGACATATATTAATTAATTAAGAAATATATATCCAATACAAATAGCTATTTATTTAATTCAAAGGCCCAAAATAATTAACTCTGAGATACCAAAAATATTGTTTTGAGTTTTACCTCTTTGCAATATTTTCAGAGACTAAGAGGAACATTTTCTTGGACTTCATTGAGAAGATTTTAATGTTGATCATTTTTAGAAGGTTTCTGAGGCTTTGAAAATCCCTCAATTCAAATTTCATTTGAATTAAAACATGATGCTCACATGAGGGTCTAGCCTGGTGCATAACAGGACCAGGGATGTGACAGTGGGTATCTTTTTGCAAAATTGCCATAGTTTCCTTCCTATCCGTCAGATATAGATCGGACGGCCTATATTGCAGGATGGCAGGCACACGATCATCACCGACTGTGCTTTTTATAAGTGTGGGGATAAAAAATAGAGTTGGTGATGATGATGGGCCTGCCATCCTACAATGTAGGTCGTCCGATTTATATCTGACCGATAGGAAGGAAAGTATGGCAATTTACCCACACTCTTCACCACATTTGCAGATAAGGCCTTCCCTCGTTCATCCTTTTCTCCCACAAGATTTTGATGTTCCGTGCAACGCACGGGCTTCTTGCTAGTAAGAGTAGAAATTAGACATATACCACTTCTCGAATCTTGAAACCAACAACATGCCTCCCTTATCTCATCAAAACTGCCAAAGGAATATATTTTGAGTGAAACATAACATATTTTTAGTGATATACGTATTTCAAAACTAGACTTTTTTTCTATCAAATTGGTGAATATGTATTAATCTACTTTGATCGTGTGGCAACGCATTGGCACATTGCTAGTATTTATTATAATTTTTTGGACACCAGACAAACGGTGGAGTACATATACGAAGAGAAGAGGTGCACGCACGCAGTCGGCCTCTCGCTGTCTCGCACACATGAGTGTTACATAAAGGCGACGTTAACAAATAAACCCTAAAACCCTAGGTGCACGATTGCTGCATTCGCGGGTACCGGGTACGTGGTGGAGCACCTTTGTAGGAGTTGATGGTCGGGACCACAGGTGAACGACTTGGAGCGCGGTGGCTCGCCAGTTGCCACAGATCGAGTAGCCACGTTTAAAATATCGTTTTTTAGCGGGGTTAAGAGTT
This sequence comes from Triticum dicoccoides, assembly GCF_002162155.2. NCBI lineage: Eukaryota > Viridiplantae > Streptophyta > Magnoliopsida > Poales > Poaceae > Triticum > Triticum dicoccoides. Next base: position 165,311,543 of record NC_041393.1, read on the forward strand.
CCGATTTTAAATGGCACATTATAAGTAGTAAGTAGTTTTTAGAACGATTGGTATGGAGCAAAAATGGAATTCATAGTACTACGTACCTCCTTGGCGTATGGTTGTATGGGTTTATGTTACGAGATGTTGAACCTAGTAGTTCTAGGGAAAATACTATGTTTTAGATTTAGATGCTGGTTTTCAGTAATCGGAAGGGGAAACCCTTCTTTGATTAAAAAAACTACTACCTCCATTCTGGTTTACTAGTCCCCAACTCCCCATCGTACTTTGGGTCAAATTTTGTCCAGGAAAACGAGATTTTGTTATACCCAAACAAAAAAGGACTGGAGGGTGTGATTGCTCTAACACGGACGCGACCTCTCATAGCACAGGCATTGAACCGGCGCGCCCGCCAAGAGGGCCGCACTCACTGCAGGCCCGGCTGAGCACACCTCCTCGCCACGTGCAACCAGCTTAAGACTGCCCCGCCTGCCTTCATTGAATCAGCGCGTGTGCCTGCAACACATCCTTCCGCGAGTCGGCAAGCATTTTAGAACAAAAAATGACTAAAATATAATTAATTTACGCATGGTCTTGACTTGTTGTGCTCGCACTCCTAGCAGGAACTAGTAGAGGTTTTTATTTATTTATAAATCTCCTCACATTTCTTTTGGATTTGAAGTGAATCATGGTTGTGGACATTATGTATGAATGTGCAGATAACTGTGAACCTGAGTTTGATGTGGAAGTTGAACTTGGAATGTCGGGCTTGCGCGTGAACTATACCATGTCCAATGCTTCGTCTGTTATTGTTTGGAAAGTAATTGTTGTTATTACATGACCGGAAAAAAACATTTTGTTCCACATCAGTAGATGCACAGACATCACAATAGGCATGCTGACTGGATAAACATTTGAACCTAGCTATTATGAAGGAAATTTTGTATTGACAACATTTTTAGATAGCAGGAGACGCCTAGCCTGCTCTGCCTCTGCTAGCTTATTTCTGGCTTCTTCCATCTCTTCTTTGGCTTGGGTGAAGAGAGCATCTGATTGCTCTTTTCGCTTCTTCAGGAACTCAGCTACATTCTCAAGGGCTGCTGCATGCTTTCTTTCAGCCTTTACTAATGCCACGAGGACATGAACAGCTGATAACTCCACCTGGCTTGTGTGTAATCCATCATCATCTGAGAATTTGCACCTTGTGTCTAATCCAGCATCATTAGGGAACTGGCACCTTGTGTGTAATCCAGCCTCATTTTGGAAACATGATCTCGAGGTTGACCATACTTCCCTCCTCGCAGGAACTGCATCCTGACATGAAGTTACTTCTTTTTTACATCAATACTTGGAGAAACCTAGATCCATTTAGTAGAAGCCAGATAAACAGAACTCAGAGAAGTGAATTCAAAAGGAAAAGAAATATAAAAACAGACTACACAGTGATAACACCCACTTCCTACATCAAGTTAAAAATGAAAGCATTAGGACACTTAAGACTCTTCTTATTACACATCAAAGAACACCACGCTTAAGAGAAACAGAAACTACAACATATACACATCGAAGAACACGAGGCTAAACGAAAGTAATTGAAAGGGTGTTACTTACCAAAGCTCGTTTTATAGGTTCGGTGCAGCTCCTCTTTAACTTGCCACGCTCCTTGAAGATGTCCCGAATATCCCGTGTTTGGTCTTCATTGCTCCTCTACATGTTCACACTCGTGGTTTTAAAATCTCAACATGGCAATAAAAATACTACTAGTAATACTCGCGCATCTTGTGGGCAACATTAAATCACTCGTCTGCCATGTTAGAGCATCTCCAATAGAATCGCAACGCGCGGCGCTTTAAAAAAGCGTCTACAATGCTGAGATCGAGAAGTAGATACTAGAGAGTAGAGGATAGTTCTCAGCATAGATAGATAAAAAAAGATAATTCAACTACTCCTCGTCGTCCGACTACTCCTCGGTGATGTCCTCCTCCGATATCTGACTGTAGGCATGAAGATACCGATCGTCGTCGGATTCCCAGGGTGACGCTGCTCCTAGCCTCATGTTGAATTGAGCGTCCGCTTTTCGCCTACGCTTGTCCTCGCGATAGGAGGCTCGCTCCGCCCTGCTCTTATCCCTCTCCGTCCTCCTTTGCGCGTAGAACTCGCGCTCGTTGATGATGTCCTGCGGGAAGTGTTGGCGCCACAGCGCAATGGCTTCCTCGTCCATCTCGGCGATGCCGAGATGGTGCTCCCGCCTCCGGTTGTCGCGACGATCCTCATCGGTGCTGAGCCGCGGCAGAGGCGCGAGCTGCTGCGCCCTCTCCCGCGTCGGCACGTTGGGGAAGTTCAATGTTCTATGAGGCCACCGGAGGTGCCACGCCGCCGCGTCATACGCGCGGATGGCCTCGGTGGCGGTGTTGAAATTGCCGAGGCCGAGGCGCATCCCGAGGAACCGGATCTCGGCGGAGAAGCCGCCAAAGGGGCGCGCGCGGATGCCGCGGTATCCCCAGGTTTCCCGGCGACGCGGCGGCATGGTGGCGCGGTAGCGGTGAGGCGAAAAAGAGCGGGGAGAGAGCGGTGGCGAGGCACAGAGCGGTGGCAAGGCACAGAGCGGTGGGAGGGCGTTGGATTTTATAAAGCGCGCCGGACGCCGCGCGCCAAAACTAGCGCACGCCTGACCGCTTTTTCCCGCGCGCGCGCGATCCTTTCCCGACGTCTCTTCTATCTCTACTCTCTTCTCTATGGTTATATTTATTTTATATTTAATATTTAATATTTATCTCTACTTCCTTTACTGTCTACTTTTTTTCTCTATACTTTTTTTTCTTGCAATATAGGCCGTCCGATTTATATCTCACAGATAGGAAGGAAACAAACGGGAATTTTGCAAAAAGATACCCATACGCCTCTACAAATTTTCAAATAAGGCCTCCCTTGTTTATCCTTTTCTCCCACAAGATAAACTACTCATACAAATGCATATTGATGCGTGCAATGCATGGGCATCTTGCTAGTTCTAAAAACCATTCCATCATTTGCCACACTGTTGGTTGCAGATGAAAAACCTATCCAAGCACAACGCGATACAGGAGCGACGCACGATTACAAGCTGATATTTTGTTGGACAATGGAAGCTATAACCAATTACTTTTACGGGAACAATAGCACCCAAGAAAATTGAAGGGTAGGTATGAACAAAATTGGAACTGCACATGTAGTGCTAAGTGATTCAATACACACATTACCAATCAAGGAGAAGAACGATGGTCACGGCGGCCTCTGTGAGTCATGGTCGGCAACGGGAGTCAGTTCATTGTCCACGACGGTGGTACTTCTGCGCTTGGCATCGGATTCCGGGAAGCAGATCCGAGACCGTGGAAGACGATGCCGAGGAAGAGGCTCCGTCTACGACGACGACGGTGGATTGGCTGCAGTGCGGCGTACAAGTCGTCGATGAGGCAGATGCGCTGCGGTGGACGAGTGCGCCAATGTAAAGGGGAGGAGCACGAAGGCTGCGGTGCCGTGGAGAAGTCTATTTTGAGGTGGGGATAGAAAATGGGGAGTATTCAGGTGTACTACTCTGGGTGGCGGGGTGGGGCTGGTTGGGTAGGGTGAACCTGAAGTTACGAAAACAGCGCCCTACCAAGCGTCGTCTGTAGGCCTGTTCCGAAGGCTATGATGGTAACTTCCCACTGCTCGAATCAGGGTCGCGGGAGATTTTCCTGCCGACCTCAAAATTTAGGGACACTGGACTCCCCGTGTGGCGTGTTGAGTGATTCGGCTAAGAAACTAGCTAGTAGTAGTAGTAAACTCTGCATATTAGGTTTGACCAAAGTCAAACTTCCTAAAGTTTGACCAAGTTTATATAAAAATATAAACATTTACCATAACAAATATGTATGATGTGGAAGTACATTCAATAATGAATCTAATGGTATTTATTTGTTATTGTATATGTTAATATATTTTGCTATAAGCTTTTCGAGAGTTTATAAAACTTGACTTTGACCAATGCTAATATGCGGACTTAAATAAAAACGGAGGGAGTACACATTTGTTTTCTTAGTTTGTAGTGAACTAATCATTCGTTGAAATTGTGAAATAAATATATTAGGCTATTGACTTCGAATGTAATGGTCTATACAATTCAATAGTTACAATCATTGTCGAATCCCAAGATGTATACAAGATCTATAGTACTTCACAACATGCTCAAACTCACATAATCCCAGTCAAATGAGAATCTAAATGCATTTCATAGTTATTACTTTGTAGGATGAAACAAAAACAACCAAAACTCTACATCAGCCATTATAGAAGCAACATTTTGACATATCCCATTGTGTGAATGAAACGTGCAGAGAGAGCTTTTGAAGATGGAGCAGATAGGGCGGGAAAGATTGTATGTATGTGGACGAGAGAGCAGGAGACAAACCTAACGAGACAGACAGAGAGAGAGAGAAAGAGAAAGAGAGAGGAAGAAGATAGGTCTGTGAGAAAGATGGAGACATGTAATATACGTGATTCTGTATACGTGGAAGGAGAAGAGACAACATGTTTGATGAGAGAGCTGGAAAAACATGGATGAGAGGGGAAGGATCTCATGGGTTGAGGGATTGACAATTTTGTGCGGGGGAGAGAGGGATTGGTAATTTTGTGCAATAGAGAGAGGATGGGGGAGGAGTCAGTCAGCCGTCGTCACATCACCCTGCTTCCAAATGACCCCGCATTCTCTAGCGCGGTGTGGTCGTCGTCTTTGATTTGCTCGATGCCCTCTTTGAACATTGAGGTGTTGTGCATGTTGGGGTGCAAAGAAGCACAAGCGAGAGTGGTCACCGTATAACCTTGGATGGGGATGAATTATGTGCTCGGGGGAGTGTGTGTGTGTGTTGTGCTGCGCAAGCGCGCGCGTGCGTGTGTGTGTGTGTGTCTGTTAGATATTGAGCGAAAACAAACCTAAGGAGAGAAATGGGTATTCACGAAGAGATTGTGCGGGCCTTGAGGTGGGCAGGGGCCGAGTGAGGGTGTCAAAATGTGCGCGTTGATGCATATGTTGCATGCGATCGTGCGAGGGACGGACGAATCGAGAGAGATGGTTGTTGTGTTACGGATGCTCCTCTCTGTCTCTGTCTCTGTCTCTCTCTCTCTCTCTCTCTCTCACACACACACACACACACACACAGACACACACACACACAAGTAAACTAGAAGACAGTTCTCTCATGTATACACAACGTATCGGCATCTGCCTATGTCTCACTCATGCATGATCATTTGCACATTCACACCTCTCTATGTCTGTATCACACGCACACCGCCTCCACATTGCCCTTCCGCCACAACACACATATGGACACATACACACGTTCTCTCTCAGTCACACACACAAAATAAGTATTAAAAAACTAGGGCGCACCTAAAACGTCCAAATCCAGATAAACACAAACTGGAGCTAAATTCAAATATATGGAAATATTGCAGCGTCAAGAACTTTCCCAGGAAAAAAAAGTTGAGTAATATTCGAGGATTGTTTTCACACACACAAAAAGGTTCGGTGGATGTCCTTCGAGCGCGACACGGTGACGCACCGTTCGATCAACCGCGCGGCCGCGGTTCACGTGCTTGCACAGGATTCTGTATCGTGGTTGTGGTACTAACTTCAAAAAAATTTAATAAAAGCGCTGCCTAAGTCTAATGTTTACGTGTACTAGTACGGTTTTCTTTTAAGTTTGACCAACCTCATATAAAACTGAAGTAAGCTCCCATACGCGCACTCATCAATATGCCGCCGCCGCCGTTGCGCATGTCGGCGCCTGCCTGCTCCGGCCAATAATTTCTCGCCCATCACCGCCGTGTCGCCGCCATCCCTGTGCCATGAAGCCGAAGGCTCGCTCGCTCACGTTGTCTGCAGTCCCTTCTCGCCATGCCACCGCGCTGCCAAGCACGCGAGCAGCTGGTGGAGCCACGTCTATGCACGCAGCGTACGAAAAGGAGGACGAGCGCGTGCTCCAGCATGCCGGCAAGGAGGAACTAGCGTGTCATTGTCGTCTCCGCCTGCGCGGAGAAGGCGCGCATGGTGGCTGTCGCGGTGGAAGCCGGTCGCGCACGCGTCAAGCCCGCAAACCGGGTGCGGACGCGGAATCTACCTTCAAGACCATGAATGCCACGTGGATCCTACAATCTGAAGGGGCAATTTGGGTCAGTCGACTCATGTGAGCCATTTGGTGCAACATGGATGGCTAGAAGGGCTTCTTCCACCTCTTCTACCGTCTTCTTCCTTCGCTCCGTCGAACTTCTTTCACAAATCGACTGACCCAAGTTATACTACTAGTACGAACGTATTAAGTACAGTAGGAACATGAAGGTAAGAGCAGTAGTACCAACTGCAAGAAGAACAGTAGTAAGACATAGTACTAGTACTACTCTACGTACTAAAGAGTTCAAATAATGAGAAAGAACATAAACATAGTTCTGCTGGGGCCTCAACACAACACACCCTTGAAAATAAACTAAGCAACTAGTCAGCTTGACACTTCAGTAGAACCAGCATGAGCGACGGCACTGCCACCTACTCGGAGTCCGAGTCCACGTCCTCGACTTCGTCCTCGTCCCTCTTCCTCTTCCGCTTCGCGGACGCTTCTTTGCTTGAACCGGACACTGGGCTCTGCTTCTTCATCCAACCCATGTAGATATTTAAAAAAAGGTAGGCATCCATTGCCGCGTACAGGATGTGATCTTCATCTAATGTCTTCGACTCTCATGCATGATGAAACTCGTGATGAGGTTTCTTCAGTTTAGCATGCGAAGGATCAATCATGGCTGCTGCCAGGGTCAGCATTGAAGGTTGAGAGGAGGACACCAGGCTTGCCTTCTGGAGATCGAAGGGCTGGCCTACAACGAGACCTATCCGACGCAGGACATCCCTGTCGTTCTTAAAGCCTACAGTAACGAATTTCACTCTTTTGTCCTTGAGGAAGTTCTTCAAATCCTGGCACTCAATGTCGGCATGGCATATGTGGTAGACCAAGCAAACGTTATGTACACAAACATGGATCACGGCGGGCTTCTTCCTCTCTTCGTCCGTTAGATCCTTCTCTCGTCCTAGGACTGTGGTGTACTCAACATCTAGCCTAGCGACCCACTCATCCGTTGAACTGTTGAACATGCGTAGGAAGCGAGCAAGCCATGCTTTCACCGTCGCGGATCCACGTGTGTAGATGACGATGAACTGATCACCGGTGATGGCTCTAACCTGGTACTCAGTGGTGACCATGGATATTTGGGAGGCCATGGATTTTGGAGGAGGGTTAGGAGAAGTTGAACTATTGTACCCCGCAAAACTGGGAGCGAACTAATGTGAAAGGACGGGACGACTGGGAGCAAACTGTTGTGAGGTAGAAGACGGAGACGAGTAGGGCATGCGAACGGCATGGGGTTGCTGGCTTGCCCGGTGGATAAACGGCTGCAAGCCCCCAAAGAGTTCTCAAGAACTATGTGGGACCCACTAGATGTCATGTCTACTAGACCGATATCGTAGGCCTGACGGTATAGCTTCTGCCTGTTCGCACGCCATGCCGGCGCATGGATGTAACTTCACTTAATTCTGTCAACAGTCGCGCCTCCCATGACCTTCGCGTCCCTCGCGCGGTCGCGCCCTTTGAGACTTCGACCGGCTATAAATGAGCAATTTTTTTGCCTACTCCGCATGCATGATACTCCCTCTGGTCCTTTTTACTCCCGTCAACCGTTTGCAAAGTGTTTGACCAAATATATACTTTTTTTAAACACCACCTTATATTAATTAACCAGCCACACCAGTACACTCATTCGATACAATATTCACCACACAGGGCGGTACGTTATTTACAAGAATACCATCTAATCTATTGTCAAAGCTATACTTAGCGATTAAGTGTGCCACCTTATTGGCCGAACGGCTAATCTTTAACAATTGAAGATTGTTGATCAACTTCGAGATGCTCAACGCTTTCATCTTCAGGTCACGCATAGCAGACTTGTCATAGTCCCCCGATGCAAGAGACGCTACCACAAAAGCGCAACCAGTCTCTAAAATTACAGGATTATGAAGATAAATACCTATGTAGAGACCGGCAATGCAAGTCCTAAGCTCCGCTTCCTCCATGCTTTGACAGGCATCAATGAAATTCCACGACCAAATTTATACTAAAAATATCAATATCTAAAATACTGATTATAATGATTATAAGAACTACGTTTTATAATGAGTGTAAAAATATTGATTTGACATTATGAATGTTGATACTCCCTCCGTCTAGGTGAGTAAGTCATCTTAGGCTGTGCACCGTGACCAAGTAGGAGGGGAAATCGAGAGACATTAATGTTTATTTGCTAATTAAATAGTATTGCATGCAATGAACTAACCACTTCATGTCATGTTTGATAGTCTCAGGTCATTAAAAGCATACACACCCTCATCTCTTATTGGTTGATATGTCAAGAAACAAGAAACGAGGTAGAAGTTAATGCACCGCGCCTACGTGTTTTGGGATTATTTGGTTTTCGTAAGATGACTTACACACCTAGATGCACCGTGCCTAAGTGTTTTGAGTAACATTTTATCAGTTAAATCTTTGGTCAAAATTTAGCACAAATTACAATGGTGAGGAATAAACCAGGACGGAGTAGTTTAGAAGCCCAAATAAATGAGTGAGGCGCCTTATTGTTATTCTCCACTGTGACTAGTCTTGTGGGAAAAGCTGGGGAAGCCGCCAAAAGAACTGGCCCTAGGAGTAGTAGCTAGGGATCGAGTGTGGGAGAGGAACCGGAGAAAGTAAATGCAGAGAGATGAAATGCAAAAAAGACGGAGGGATGTGATGGCTGCTTGTCTGTTTATTTTACCAGGCCATTTATTACTGGGAGTGGTTGGGTTTTGTGATATGACGGCTTTACTGCCGCGCCACGAGCGGAGTGAGACTCCCGTGCAGCGCCGCCCTCTACACTTGTACTACATCGATCGTGGTTTATTAGTCCCCCATTGAATTTGACTGAAGATTTAACTGACAAAATGTTAGTGCATGTCAACAAAAACTATATCGTTGGATTCGTATTTGAACATAGTTTTGGTTATAGCTCAATACTTGTGGTCGTGGACTACTAAAAATAGAAGAAGCCCTATGATTTTGAATGATATAATTTTAGGTGACATGCATCAGTATTTATCGTACTATATATAATGTTAGTTCAATTTTTGGTCGTACTAATCTATAGTAGTAAGGTGCCCGTGCGTTGCACCGAAGAGTGAAATGCATTGATCGGGGAGTTGTTTATTTTGACAAAGGATGTGGGGGTCATCTCATGTGTAACGGGTATCGATAGGTTTCTTCGAATATTATCTCATCTGTAGAGCTCACAAACATCCGGGTGAAATAGATAAAAAGGTATCTTTTGCAAACAAAAGCGTTCAACTGTTCAACCTGCATCCAAAACTTGTGAAGAAATAACCCTTATTGTGCTTTGCAAGAAATGATCTTTAAGAATTAGTTTTTGAGTATCGATTGTTATACATGTTGGCTACAGATGACATGGCACTTTCTTATAGTCAATAGTTGGCTATACTATTAAGTAATATTAACCATGCCCTTATACACCTAGACGGAGGGATTAAATCAGGATGACTTGCAAGGGGGCAGAGGAGATGTAAGAAATGGTTCATCGTAAGTCTTTCACCAGTACTGTAGTAAAAATTCATACATGGAAGGTTCTAGACTAAACCGGATACACTTTTATTCATGCAGGATACTCCAATAGAGCAAGATCATGCATGGAAGTCTCCACATGCTTAGACAACAGATTACATTGAGCGAAGACTAATGATCAACATTTAACTTGATAATGCGTATTTTTTTAGAAGAACAGGGAAGCTCCTCCCCGGTTCCATTGTCAAATGAAACCCGAAGTGTCTTACATCAGCTCACTGAGAGGAGCAGTTCAAAGGAAGGACTACGGTGAAAGCCATCAAGTTTAACGACAAGCTTACAGAATCAAAAGCGGCAAAGACACGGGCCATAAGCACCCACACACACACTACACGTTTTCTAAGTGCACTTGATAATGCGTATGTCCAGGTGAACCTCCTTGGAGTCTCCGTGCACCGAGTCGACGGGTAAAGGATGGAACGGATGCCATGGGTTTTCCAAGTCCACATTGGCGGGATAGTCCCAGCTCCTCAGGGTCCAAGTCTGTCCGATGAGGCCGGTTTCGCCGCACGCGCCCGGAGGGGTAGTAACATTGACCACGCACCCGTACATCTGCCTCATGTCAGTGTTAGCGTCAGCGGCGACGCCCCTGGCGCACATTACAGAGACGGGGCGGCGGACTGCGCGGGCCTCACCGGTGCCCACGATCAAGAGGAAGACGATGTCGTCCTCCTCCGAGACTAGCAGGCGGCGGTGATCCTCCAGTGAATCCGCTATGGTGAACCGGTAGCACGTGTCGTACTTGATGTTCTCCGCCAAGGGCCAACAGTGACCGTTGCACGCATCCATGAGGTGATGCACCATGTCTGTCGACGAGCCACAAAACGGCATCGGGCACTCATAGCAGTGGATGAAGGGCTCCTTGGAGGCATCGACCAGGCCTTCCATGAAATGGGAGTGGCAGTAGGGTCGTTGCTCCAGTTGAATATGTGAGCAAGTTACTACAAGATTTAATCCGAATAAGCACAAAATAAATCATGACGGCTATAACAGAGATGAAACTAATCATGTGGACTAGCATAGTAGTAGGATACAGAGTAGAAACATGAATTCTACCACGATTTCAAACAGGAAGGACAGAAACACATACGGTGCAACGGGAGCAGCACCGTTGGCGTTGAGGTTGTTGCCCATGTCGTTGAGGAAGAGGTTGCCGAGGTCGGGGAAGAAGTCATCGTCGGTGAAGTCGTGGCTGCCAGCAGTCGCGAGAGTGCGCTCCCCAGATTTCAACAGCGCCCGCCGAATGGAGAGCAGGAGGGAGTGGCTGTAGGGGACGTTCCGGCCGCCGAATGGAGCGCAGGAGTAGCACAGAAACAGTAGATCGTGTCCTTACTAGTACTCCCTAGTCTCTATCTATATCTATATATATCTACTCTTATAGAAAACCAAGTTGGTGATGATGGTATGCCTGCCATCTTGTAATATAGACCGTCCGATCTATATCTGACGGATAGAAAGCCAACTATGACAATTTTACAAAAGATGCCCGCACCTCTCTCCACATTTATAGATAAGGCCTTACCTCGTGCTCCTCCCTATGTCTCTATCTCTACAAGTAATTTTTTTTAACAAATCGAATAGTGCTGCGCTGTCCGCTACACGCCCGGCTGAACACGCCTCCTCACCTCCATCATCACCAACTGAGTCTTCTATAGGAGTAGCAGTACAGAAAAACCAAGTTGGTGATGATGGTGTGCTGTGCAATGCACGGGCATCTTGCTATTTTTTTGCATATAAGTCCAAACACCACGTAGACACGGTCTTTGAGCACGGTTCGTAGTCATTCCACGATCGGGCATCGAAGCTTGTAACTATTTTAGATTAGAATATACTACTCCTCCGGTGCTAGTAGTAGAGCAGAGTCCTACTCTACTACTCTACTCTAGCAAGCTAGGGCATAGTACTGTAGTAGGTACTGTAGGGAGTACCAATATTGTGATCACTCAAGAAAGTTGTCTGGCGTCGATATGACCCTATGCTGCTGGTATGTGTCTCGTAAGTCAAGCGGCGTGCTGTAGTCATCATCACCTGTCCACTTCCCGCAGCACATATTCACTTCTTCATCTTTGTCCGCACATAATCTCGTCCAAGCTTCCATCCCCTCTAAGGCGCCTCCCCCCTTGTCCGAAACCCAAGCACTAACAATGGTAGAACCGAGCAGCGTCCGCCGAAAGAGTGGCTGGAATTCGCTCCCCACAGAGGTAATCAAGCTCATTGTTTTGCGTGTGGACAATCTCAGTACCATGCCGCTCGCAGCGTGCTCGTGGGGGCTGTACCGTTTACTCAAAGCCCTCAGGCCGGAGCTTTTTAAGCCAGATCCTTGCTTGCTGATGCCGCCTGATCTTTAGAAACGGCATGTCACGCAGCATAACAATCATAGGGTGGCGAGCATCAACCCCCTTCACTATGATCCGATCCCCGTTAGCCTTAGCTACATTAACGGTATGTACTGGGTCGGCATGAACACGTCTTGGATGGTGCTCGTCGACGGTCACGGCAGTTGGATGCTCGTGGAGGTCTACACCCGGTGATTGATCCCCCTTCCTTCGATTAACACTGCACTGCTTTGGCACCGCGGCCCAGAATACTCAGAATCTTACAGTAGCCAATATGATACCAAGTTTGATTTTCTCAAGGTTGTAATCTGCCAAGTGCCCACAAGATCTGGGAATTATAAATATTTCAGGCTAATTGCGTTCTTCAACCGCGGTCTCGGCTATCTGACAGGTCACTGCGGTAAGTGGATAAATTTGCACGTCCATCGCAGGATCATACATCCTCCATGGTTCTCTGATGCCATTGAACACAAGGGCTTCATTTACGCTGTCGACTCCTTCTATGGCTGGACGTATTGCTGGCCTACTCCAGTCATCGCTACAAACGGCTGTTACAGAAGTATGTTACTTTCCTATGATATCATGATGGCTTGCTTATATTACTATCAACATTTACTGAAAAATATTCATGCTCACAACATGCTGTTCTTAAGATTGACTAAATCAAGAGCCCTTTTTTATTTGACTCCAACTTGATATGATGTTGTAGGCCGCCTGGAGTCCCTACCCTTCCTAATCCCAGAACCTTTCAAAGAAAAGTGGCATGGCAGTTGCAGGTGGTTCCTGGCTCGATCAGACGACGGCGAAAGATTGATGATCGTTCGCACGTACCGGACGTGTTGTTTCGCGGAATACAATCACAGTCACTGCAAGGTCTTTAGCAGGATCCCAGCTTCTCCGGGCCTTCAGGAATATTTGACTGGAGGCTGGTAAGTAGCCTTGGTACACGCTTTCTGTTTGTCGGACTGAATTATTCGATTAACCAGGAGATAACGGACGGCAAGGATCATGATGGCAGCGCAGTTTCGTTCATTAGGCAAAACTGTGTGTACACAGCGTATCATGCGTCTCTGCATGCACCATACCCTGATATGTGCCGCCACGCTCTGCAGCCCAAAGTAGGATAGAGGGTCGCAAGTATCAGACTTCGACCTGCTGGCTGGAGTTTCCCCCGTCAGGCACCCATCTGGTTCAAGCCGTCAGCCAATCTCGACAGCTTAATAAATAGTAATGTCTAACTGAGCCAGTTAGTTAGATGTGTACACTTGGTGTACTAGGATCTTTATTTAGTTTGATGCTTACACTTGTTCTTTTTTGGTAGCCCTTTTGTAATGATGGCTGATGTTTGGTTTGGAAGAGAGAGCTGCGTCTTCACTCTTCTGGCCTGCTTACTGCTTCTGTTGCACCCCCAGCCCTGGTTGCTGCTGCTGCTGTTTTCAATGTACAATCAGTAGTATATTTCATCTGTTGGTTGAATATAAATGTGTTGTTAGAACCACAAACACAATGTTTTGGAAGTCGTTGCACGGTTCGATCCTTTAGTGCCCTGTACCGTATGTAGCTCATACTATTTTTCGTACGGAACACATTTTCCACTTGTTGATAACATGCAGCCCACTGATGAAGGCCCAATAGAGAAGCCCATAATTAACTGGAAGGGAGGCTCTCACATGAATACATGCTCATGGTCCCCTAAACATAAATAAGTAAATAAATAAATAAAGCTAAATGCTCATGCACCAGTTCTGTGGGAAAATAGGTAGCCCAGTATTTCTTTTTGAAGAATACCCAAGCTAGGCCTATTTGTTTTCTCCGAATTACTGGGCTGCAAATCTTTCAAGACGAGCAAATGGGGTATTAGTTTTTTTTGAATTTTGTTTTTCACTAATATCTTATACGTATTTCATTGGATTTAACATGACATAGTACTAATTTATTTTTAAATTTGTTTTAGTATGGCTATTAATTTTTGGATTAAGAATATTTCGTTCCCTAGAAAAAATTCCCACATATTTAGTTAATTTTTTGACCCTGGTACTGACCAGAAAATGGCCGGCAATTCTAAAAATGGAAAACGGGCTGCAATAAATTCCATATGAATTAGAAAATGAGTAAAAATTATCAAAATAATAGAAAATGGGCTGTACACGCCACATGTTTCGAGGCTGACTTGTTTACGCAAGGCTTTGTCAGTGAACACACGATTCTAGCCGCCGTGCTTCTTCAATCTCTGATCTTCCTGCTCCAGCTGCCTAAACTAGCGCCGGCAGGACTGCCTACTCCCTCCTCTTGTGGCCCGCTATGATGCCGCGTAGGCTTCCCCGGCCCACCCTACTCCCTCCGCTGGCCTGGCCGCACGTAATCAACTGCCTCCTTATTACGCGAAAAAAAATGATTCCTCCCACTGACATCTGGGGCGCACCGGTTGGGAGGCTGGCCTGTGGGCCTACTACGTTGGCGCGTACGCAAGGCTTCTCAACTTAGTCAACAAATGATTCTAGCAGCAGTAACCGTTGGATTTGAATCGAACGGTCCTGCTGCTTCTTCAATCGCTGCTCTTCTTGCACTAGCCGCCCAAACCAGCGCCGGGGAGATCGCATGCTCCTTCCTCCAGTGGCCGGCTGTGCTACCGTTGAGGCCTCATCGCCCCCTACTACTCCCACCACTAGCCAGGCCCTGCGGCGACGGCAGCCTCACGCCGCAGCCGAACTAGTGAACCCTCGTACTCCTCTCCGTGTGGGCATCCACTGCCGCGTCTTCCCTGGCTCCGTGCCGTCCCCTTCCTAGGCCTCGCCATCGTCCACCGCCTTGGTGCTCTTGGCGCGGCGTGGTCAATGTGGTCAACGACATTCCATCGGGAGAGTACTGTACGTGTAGAGGCTGACAGCTGGGTCCACGGCCACAGCCCAGTTTTTTTGTGATTTGCCAAGTAAGTCGCTTTGTCAGGCCTGTCGGGCTGCAAATCTTTCAAGACAAGGAGAACTTTCATTCGGCTGGCCGAGAAATGCCCCATCAGTAATGAGAAATGGGCTGTACATTTTTCAAACACATCAAACTGGCAATTAGTTTCAAATATCTTTTTTTCATTTCAAGATTTTAAATTACATTAATTTTTATGCGTGGAGAATTTGTTGGATTTTATATTGATATACATTTATTTTTTAAATCAGTTTGAATGTGAGTAGAAATTTCAGGATTAAAAACAGTTCGGACTGCACCGAAATATGCCAAATTTCGTATAAGTTTTTAACCGTGGCCACAATATGGGTTGTAATGCTAACAAAAGGAATATGCGCTCCAAAAAAAACCTTCAGAATTAGCAAATGGGCTGTAAATTATTAGAAATAATGGCAGATGGGTTGTATGCTGTTTTCCACAGATTTGAGGCTTTCCTAAAAAAAAGGTTGACACACAAGCAGTGACGGTTGGATGTCCATCCAATGGCCGTCGTGCTTCTTCAATCTCTACTCTTCCTGCTCCAGCCGCTCAAACAAGCGCCGGCGGCACTGCCTGCTCCCTCCTCCCCGCAGCCGGCTGTGCTCCCACGTAGGACTCACCGCCCCACCGTACTCCCATCGCTGGCCTAGCCATCCCTCTACTCACCCACACCTGCTGTTATTCTCCGGCGATGACAGACGAACCAGTAAACCCTCATACAGTCGTACTCCCCTCCGCGTGGGAAACAACTGCCGAGTCTTCCCTGCCTCTGTGTCGTCCCCTTCCTAGGCCTCACCGTCATCCACCGCCGTGGTGCTCTCGGTGCGGTGTGGTCAATGTGGTCAACGACCGACTTCCATCGGAAGAGTACTGTGTATGGAGAGGCTGACAGCTGGGTCCACGGCCGCAGCAAGGAAGTGCCTCCTTATTACACGCAAAATAATTATTCCTCCACGTGATAGCGGGGACCCACCGGACGGGCCACCGTATTTCGTGAAAAAAACATTTCCCCCCTGACTGCTGGGACCCACCAGCTACACCTTCGCACGCAAGGAAGTGCGTCCGGGCAAAAAAACGATTCGCCCCCCTGACTGCTGGGACCCACCAGCTACATCTTCGCACACAAGGAAGTGTGTCCGGGCAAAAAAATGATTTGCCCCCCTGACTGTTGGGACCCACCAGCTACATCTTCGCACGCAAGGAAGTGCCTGATAGTCGGGACCCACCTGGTCGAAGCGTATGTAGCGTTGTCATTCTGGTCGCGAACGTGTACGTACATACTGGTGGATGTAGAGGCACACACGTGTCGATGTAGAGGCGCGCACGTAGCATGTACACGTACGTACAACGGCGAGGGTGCAAGAAAGAAAATACGGCCATGTATGTACATACGGGCAGGGTCTCGAACGCCTACTCACACATACGTACATGGCTGGGTCAGAACGGAGAAACAGCGTCGTCGTCGTGTTCATGGGGAGGCAACAGAATGCATCGTGTTCATGGGGAGGCAACGGAATGCGTCGTGTTCATCAGGAGGCAATGTAACGCGTGGGAGCCAACTGGCTTGGACGGAATAGGCGATGGAAACGAGGCCTGGCGTACGGCAGAACGGAGGAAACGGCCTTGTGTTCGACAGGCCATGTTCGGAACGGGGTCCTGTTGATCGGGAGGGGTGTGGCGTACCGCAAAACGGAGGAAACGGACCTCCTACGGTCGAAACGGGGTTCCTGTTGATCGGGAGGGGTGTGGCGTACCGCAAAACAGAGGAAACGGACCTCCTACGGTCGTAACGGGGGTCTTGTTCATCGGGAGGGGTGTGGCATCCCGCAAAACGGACGAAACGGACTTGTGTTGGAGTGCTACAGTCGAAACGGGGGGAGGGGTGTGGCGTACCGCAAAACGGGACTCCACGGGATACTGTTCATCTCCACCGTAGACCTCCTCCAGCCTCCACGGGCTCCTGTTCATCCAGCCTCCACCATGCGCTACTCCAATGGCTACTGTTCAACCACCCCTCCACGGGCACCCCTCCACTGTCTACTGTTCATCCAACCCTCCACACCACGGGGTCCTGTTCAACCACCCCTCCACGGGCACCCCTCCACCGTCTATGTTCATCCACCCCTCCACCATCTACTGTTCAACCACCCCTCCACGGCCACCCCTCCGCCATCTACTGTTTATCCAGCCCTCCACACCACGAGTTCATGTTCATCCAGAGGCAACGCCACCGCTCACTGTTCATCCAAACCCCCCGCAACACTCACTGTTCATCCCAGAGGCAGCATCGATTGACTTCAGTTAGCAGCAGTAGCGAAGGAATCGCTCCATCGGGTTCAGGTAACAGCCATCGATCAATCCCTAGGGTTCAGTAACGCGTAGCCTGCAGTGCAATCGCTCGGGTTCAGTTAGAGCCCAACGCCTCGCTCGGGTTCAGTTAGAGCCAACGCCTCGCACACACACGCGTACGTGTACAAGATAAACGCGCATCGCTCCCTCCCGACCTCCCATCGTAACCGGCAACTCCCCGAAATTTTCCTCCCCCTCGCTTCTACCACGGTTTTTTCCGTCATGGACGGCCCAAAGAATGTCATGCAGCTGCGTCTTCGGCCCGCCCAGGACGAAAAGCCCATTTTCTATCATGATTTTTTGTCATAGAAGTAGGAGCCCACCACATCTATGATGATACCGGCTTTTGCCACAATTATCGTCATAGAAGTGTCATATGTATGACAGAAAAAATATCCGTTCAGCCCAAAATGTCACGGATGTGTCTTTTTTTGTAGTGAGTGGCACTTGTAGCTGGAGCACCTTGCCATACTGGATCCTGTCCACGGGCATGGGATGCGCGGTGCTGATGTGGTGGTAGAGCGCCGGCGGCGGGCCTTCGTAGCCGCAGACGGGCACAGGGCATTTGTAGGGCGTGAGCGGACACATGCTCAGGTGATCGGCGAGCTTGTGGTAAGTGACGTAGAGCCCACAACCTTCGTGCGGGCACTCCACCCTCACCGACGAAAGGACGGAGTCCACCGCCGTGTTCCGCACGTCGAAGACACCGCTGCGCTCGCACTTCTAGCACTACCGCTGGTTCCCGGGGCACTCGACGTGGCAGTCCTCGCAGGCCAGGTGCCCTCCCTTGCACTGCAGAAATCAATCGAACAACACATCAATCAGGAAACCTGCACCTTCCTCAATCAGCCGAACGGACGAGGTGTATTCGAACCTCATACACTAGAGGCGTCAAGGGGCGGAGGCACAAGGGGCAGTGGAGCATGGTGAGGTCCATCGAGACTTTAGAGAGCTCCATCGTCGGGTCCTGTTCGGTCTCCATGATCTCGCCCTCCTCGTGCACAACCATCTCTCGACTTGGGTCAGGGTATTACAAAGCTTTACCATCACATATTTTATACTACTTCAAGGTGCATTAAATCAACACATGCAAGTATCAAAAGGAGAGTCACGGTATGCATGCATGCATTGTAATTAATGCATCGGTAAACGCAAATTATTGAAATATATCGAGTGCAGTGCTTTGATGTGTCGCGTCAACTCGTACATCAACGAGAAGTTTGATTATCTCTCCCTCGCGGACTTAACCGCACCTGCCTTTGGCTATACGACAGGTTGGCCACACACCTGTTGGGTCCACCTGTCATACACGCAAAGGCAGGAGCATCCCTCCCTCGCCCATGAGCGTGGTGGCTGGCAAGACTAGGAGAAGCTTTCGCTACATGCTCTCCCTCCCACACGTGGTAGACATGCAGCAGTTCAATCTGTGTCAGATGGCCAGAAGCGTACTGTAGTACTCCTCCAGTGCAGTAGTACTCCATCATTGTTCGACTTCCCGAAGAGGCGAAGAGCCAAGCGCAGCCCAGACGCTCGTGTGGCAGTTTCATGTGTAGAGTAGTCTAGGATAGCGTGTACCATGCATGTAAGCTTAAAATCGTTCGGGTCGACTCCATGCTATGTGGCCGTCTCGAAGTTTTTAAAAAAAAATTAAAATAGTCTTCTGGCCCTACCTGTCACCCTGGTGATTGTAGTTTGCACGCTCATCTGGTCAAGACAGGAATATGTATTTTAATTTGTTTTTTTTCAAAAAGGGGGGACTCCCCGGCCTCTGCATCAGAACGATGCATACGGCCACATATATTTTAATTTGTGGTGGGTAAATGTTAGAGGTTGTAGCAAATATATTGTACATTGCAGGTCTTTCAGCCAAGTTTAGAGGCAAGCATGTGGGACCAGTGCTATGATGTGTCGCGTCAACTTGTACAACGAGGAGAAGCTTGATTTTACTACACGCCTTCTCCCTCGCCCATGCGCGCGGTTGCTCGCAAACGAGGACAGGCTTTTGCTTAGTAGTACTTCTACAACAAGCTATCCGTCCCGCTCGCAGTGGATGGACATGCAGCAGTGGATTCGACACTGTAGAAGCAGTAGTAGTAACATCATTGTTCGTCTTCTCGAAGAGGCGAAGAGCCAAGCACAAACCGAACGTTGCAGTTGCGAACATTGGAGCACGCATATAGCCAGGCTCTTACATGAGACAAAATTGCTATGTGAGCCCACTATTGTACTAGTACGTACAACTACTTGCTAGTATAGCCCTGTAAACCAGAAAGGAGTATTTGCCCTTCTAGATATTTCAACAAGTGACTAGACTACACCGAGACGGAGTACATATGGAGCAAAATGAGTGAATCTGCATGGTAAATAAATACGTACTAGTTCTATCATTTTCCTCTCCGAGGTGCACAATATTGAGTATACTGACTAGTCTCTTTTTGACACGCATTTACGTTTTTTTGACACAGTACAGACGCAAGCGCTCATATACACGCGCATACACTCACCCTTATGAACGCACACAAGAACGGCACTATCATCTTGAAATTTATGAAGTCACCATAGGCACCTCGTCATCCACGGGTCCATAGGTGCTTGAATGCCAAGGAGGGAGAGGGTAGCGGTTCCCGAGACGTTGAATGGTCAATGATGCATCCTTAATTACATGCAGAGGGAATTAATTCGAGAAGCAGAATAGAGCCAGCACGATGTGAATGCAACAGAGTTTGGACTCTCATATAATAAAGGCGCCCCACCACTCCAATCCATCTACTCCCAAGTCTATGTGCAACACTGCTCACTCCAATCCAAGACCAAGTGACCAGAAGCCACAAGCACCTATGGAGGCGATGGACACGAGCGACAGTCGGCTATGCCAAATCATCCAAGGCGCCGGCCTGCGGCCCCGCACCGTGCAGCGTTTCCAGACGGTGCTGGCGACTACAGGCATCATAGCCCTCGCCAACGCTGGCTTCGCCTCTCGCATGGACGACATGATGGTCAACTCCATCCGCAAGTTCACCTCCGTCAAGAAGCGCGCGGACGACCTTGTCGTACTGCTCCAGCCCGCGCGCCCCGGCTCCTCATTTGCTGCCACCCTCATCGGCCTCCATGGTGACGAACTCTTTCAAGCCCTGGTGGCCCTGCAGGTGCCGGAGGTCGTGACGAAGAATGTGCACCTCGAGGCCGTGCTTGCCGCAGCGCCTCGCCATGCAAGAAACCGTTGACCTGCACATCCATGTCTACCAGGAAATCGTCTACATAGGCCACTACAAGGCAAGCGAGGACAGAAAGACGTTGGCCTTCTTCTAGCGGCTGGAATCTTTGGACGCCATTGTTCAGAAGCATGTCGACCTGGCCACGAAATCCTCTACTACTTAGGCGCCATTCGGTGGGCCGGCGCCCTGAGTCGAGGAGGTGGACGTCGTCGATGGATGCATCTCTTCTTCTTGCCTCCTGTAACCAGCACTGCATCGCCTCGTGGCCTTAATGTTTTATTAGTACAGTACTCCCTCCACCCAAATATAAGTCTTTCTAAAGATTCCATTAAGTGACTACTACATAGGGAGCAAAATGAGTGAATCTACACTCTAAACTATGTCTACATACATCTGTATGTTGTATTCCATTTGAAATAGTATCTAAAAAGGCTTATATTTATGAACGGAGGGAGTATATGGCATTTTTATTCCAGTTGTAACGTTTTCACTGTGAGGTGGGGCCGCACTTGAGCAAACCCACCCCACCCACCGGGCATCGGCAGAGTTTAGAATTAGAAGAGAGAAACGAGGGAGGAGAGCTAGCTGTAGCACGGACGTTGTTGTCAGATGGGACTTGTGTTTATAGAATAGGACTACTGAGCACTCGTGCCTCTTTTTTTTGAGGGACAAATTAGTCCTATATCTAGTACCACTAGTTAGGTGCGTGCAACCTATAGCTGTCATCACTTTAGGTCTCCTTTTCGAACCGTGGCTATGCTTCACAGTACATATTTTTTCACGCATTTATCCTCCTATATGTACTCATAGGCTATTTCCACGTGCTCCCATCGCAGACATGTGGGACATAGAGCATCTGGGTCGTAGTGCATGCATGACTCGGAGCATATGCCGGGGTACTTTACATTTCAGACCTCGCAAATTACATGCAAACCCCCCGCAGAAGAATAAATAAATGAATGAATTGCTACATGAAACCGGATTATTTTCGTGGAAATCGGAGCACGTTCATTAAATTTTGGACATAACACGTTTATAAAAAATGACCGGACCTAAACCAGTCTAAGGGCCTCTTTGATTTTTCCCGCAAAAAAAGGCCTCTTTGATTTGCAGGATACTGAAAACACAGGAATGGGTAAAGTATGATGGCGATGAACCGAGATGAGGAGAACTCTAACTCAGTTAGAGGTTAGAATTAGATTCTAACCCTGAACTAACTCCAAACCAAAGAGGTGTATGGATGGCAGGGTTAGATTGACAATAAATGCTCTATCTCAATCATTTCACTAATTTGGACCCTATTTCCTGCCGGATTTGGAGGGTGCTTGGATACGTTTTAGGTCCATGACTAAAAGTAGTGGGACTAAAACATGCTAGCCTCACCCATGCTAGGATCCAAATACTAAAGAGACTAAAATCAAGTTAATGAGCATTTATTATCATCCAAACCCTCCAATCTAGAACTCTCCTGTGTTAAAGGAGAGGAGTTAAATGAGGAGAGAGAGGACTAATCCACATTTTAGTAGGGGTACCCCTGACTAAAAAATTTTAGTCTCAAGACTAGTTTTAGCCCCTCTTTAGTCAGGGGTGCTCGGAACTTTAGCCTCTTAAAGAGACTATTTTTAGTCAGACTAAAATAATTCCCTTGGATCCAAGCACCCTCTTGGTGTGGCCGGCTCTTCTGTGGCCTCCTGCCGCTCACAATTGACATAAACGAACCATCTATACAAATCAAGCATGCAAAACATGATAATTTTTACTTTGTTCATACAAATGAGATATCCCACTTAAACATACAAGTCGTCAATCAAGCTTCATAAAATAAAAAAACACTTCACGAAACAAAGAATGAGCTAACTCATCACGGAAGTCATTCACGATAGGGAGGGAGCCCGGAGCCCCTCACGCACCGAGGGAGGAGCTCGCCATCGTCGCTCTGGTGGAAGGCTCTGTAGAGTCCAAGCCCCGGGAACCCCTCCTACGTCGGCCCTTGCGAGTTGAGGTCGACAGCGGCATGGGTAGCAGGGCCGCTTGCCGCTGACTGGGAACTTAATCTTTGGGCCTCTAGAAATAATGCAAGCCTGTAACGAAAATACCTAGAAAGGTGAACTGAATCTTTGGGCCTCTAGAAATAATGCAAGCCTGAAACTGAAATACCTAGAAAGGTGAACTGAATCTTTGGGCCTCTAGAAATAATGCAAGCCTGAAACTGAAATACCTAGAAAGGTGAACTAAATCTTTGGGCCTCTAGAAATAATGCAAGCCTGAAATTGAAATACCTAGAAAGGTGAACTGAATCTTTGGGCCTCTAGAAATAATGCAAGCCTGTAATTGAAATACCTAGAAAGGTAACCTGAATCTTTGGGCCTCTAGAAAGATTTATTACCTCCTCAAGCAGCATCAAACAATTCCATGCGTGCACCACAAACCTATACCAAGTTTGATCAGGATCTACTTTTCCAAATCAGTATTAGCGCTAGAGAAAGGAAGATCAATGATATGGCCGTGAGACAGAGAAGGAACAAACAAACTCACCCCTCACGTGACCTCCCTGGTAGATGCGCCGCCGCCGCGCATGACAGAGGGAGAAAAACGACTGGTGAAGGGGAGCGGGGCGACCTTCGAAGGCAGGAGGGAGAGGGCGGCCGGAGTAGGGAGGCAGAGGTCGGAAGGAGAGGGCGGCCGGAGGAGAGAGAGGGCGAGCGGCGCTTGGGCAGGCGGCCCTATGGGGAACAGAGAGGAGTCGTGCGAGAGGGGGGAGCGATCTGGTGCGGGCAGGGGAGATTTTTTTAGTTCTCTTTAGTGGGCCCGAGGATAACTAATCCAATTAGAACCTCTCCATCGGGCTAGTTTCTTTAGCTAGGTTAGAGCAAACTAGCTCAAACTAACCCCTCTTGTTTCAATAATTTGAGGCTATTTCAACCCAAACTAGCTCTAACTCAGGGATCCAAACAAAAAGGAGTGTTACTGTACATGCTATAGTGTGGACCGTAGCACATTGTTTTTATGGCCATATCACCACATTGTTTTCTACTGCTGGTTCACTGGGCTACCATGGTTCGCACTGCTGGTTCACTGGGTTGTCGTGGTTCGCACTCCTCCGACCTGAGTAGTACTCCCTCTGTTCCTAAATATAAGTCTTCGTAGATATTTCACTGTGGACCACATACCGATGTATATAGATGCATTTTACGTGTAGATTCACTCATTTTTCTCCGTATGTGGTCCATAGTGAAATCTCTCCAAAGACTTATATTTAGGAACGGAGGGAGTAGTATAGTACTAGTATATACCGCATCATTCTTTGCTCCTTCTTACTACTCCGACATGTCGGAGAGCAAGCATCCGGGTCGACGTGTCATGCACCAGATTAGAGCGCGGAACGAAAGGGTGGCATCACCCCGGTCGGAGCGCCAGTAATTCATGACTATAGTGAGTGGTCATATCACAAGTCTTTCCAGCAGTAACGCGCTGTCAAGTCGCACATCCCCACTCGCTCACCCTCCTCGCCTCTCTGTCAAAACACCTACCCGAAAACTGCCGCGCGTACTGCCCGAGAAAAGCCCCGCCCTCAACTTTTAACTACGTGAAAATAGTTCGAGCTTGTTCGTTCTATATAAATACAGTACTTACTGTATGTTTATTCACCTGTGGGTTTGTTCAATGAATGGAGGGGCGGAGAGCACAAGTGAACAATGCAGTAGTACTGCTAGTAGTAAGTAGGAGTCGTACAGTAGTCACCTTAAATAGAGAGTTTCTTTTCTTTAATAGCACGTACACAAATTGAAACGCTTGTTGTGGAGAGAAAAAATATAATCACTCCACTATATATGGACGCAGGGACCTGAGCGCTTGCTTTACTAGGGTTGCTCTCTTCATTCTCTCATCCTCTCCAGATATAAACAAGACAGCGGTAGCGACATTTTCTCTCTGCTCACCGCTGGTCATAGATCCGGCCGGATCCCTTCGGCCGGTGTGTGTAGAGGACTAAAAGGTGCATCATTCACGCGGTCATCGTCGCCGAGGGAAGAAACCCACAGCTACTGGAGGGGCCCGATCCTCTGCCCGTGCCGTTCTCTCCGACACAGCGCCGGCTCGGGAGGTCCTCTGACCCTTCTTCCTCCCTGCCGTATTGTCCGCAGACCCGACCTGCCGCCGCCGACATCCCGGCGACCCTCGGGTATAAGTTCTTCGAAAGCGGCCTTGCTCTACTGCTCCAGCTCCCCACGTGTCTGGATGTGCATCTTTTTCTACTCCCATCAGCTCTTCCAAAGCCACCTAAATTTTTGGTATTATTAGAGGTAAAGCTACTTCATGCATTCGAATCTAGGGCTTTGTTCAAACAACAAAGAAAGGGGGGAAAGTTGTAGCATGAATCTAGGACTTGATTCAAAGAGGAAATAATATGGTGAAAGTAGTAGTGACCGGATACCCAACCGGTCTCTTGGTTGAAAAGGGAAATAATGGGAAAACGCAGTACAAACTGGATAAGGAATAGATCTATTATTGGTTGAAAAAAGGATAGAAAGTGGTGGCTGGTGGACAAGTCAACAGAGTATGTCCAGGATTAGATTTGCTGCCATCACATAGTAAAAGGTATCCAGGATTAGATTTGCTGCCTTCACATAGTAAAAGGTGTCAGGATTAGATTTGCTGCCCTCACATAGTAAAAGGTCTCAGAATTAGATTTGCTGCCCTCACATAGTAAAAGGTCTCCAGGATTAGATTTGCTGCCCTCACATAGTAAAAGGTCTCCAGGATTAGATTTGCTGCCCTCACATAGTAAAAGGTCTCCAGGATTAGATTTGCTGCCCTCACATAGTAAAAGGTCTCAGGATTAGATTTGCTGCCCTCACATAGTAAAAGGTCTCCAGGATTAGATTTGCTGCCCTCACATAGTAAAAGGTCTCCAGGATTAGATTTGCTGCCCTCACATAGTAAAAGGTCTCCAGGATTAGATTTGCTGCCCTCACATAGTACAAGGTCTCCAGGATTAGGTTTGCTGCCCTCACATAGCATGAACAAACTCGGCATCACCACTTTATGCCTCCTTGTAGGTACATTGTGCTGATGCGTCCACTGTCGCATGTCCTTATACCAACCTTTTGTTGTTGTTAATGTAAGGGCGCATGTAAAATGAAGCGATCACACTGTTACCTTAGGGACATTTCTAACCAGTGTTATTGTTAATCTAATGCCTCCAGTGATAACATGCAATTAAACTGTGTTACAAATGGCACTCCTTCTGTTTTTCCCGGTATGATAAGTAAGTTGCTCCTTTACGCTGCTGAGTGTCCTGGTGTCCCCACGGTCCCATGCCCTTAAACCAACTCTTTAGCTGCTGTTGATTTATTGTGTCAGATAAACAAGCAATGCCACCATTAAAGTAATCCCATATTTGAGGAATCTCATTGTTGATCGTAATGCTTTTGGTAACATGAAGCATTCCTGACGTTTTAAAATTTCTACTGTCCTTGCGTGATTGCCATGAACATAATTAAGATGCTTCTTTTCATTTTGTGTATGTTTCATATATTCTTATTGACCAGCAACTGTTTAGTTTCTATCTTTTTGTGCAGATAGGGATATCCATTTCACCGTGTTGCTATTGTGACCTTTTGGTGAACTGCACAAAACACTTTTTTGGAATGAGTGTCTTGTGCAGTTCAACTAAAATGTCACGTGGGCAACATCTCTCAATTTTGGTGGAACTGCACAAAATGGTGATTGGAGTTTCCAAAATCTCCGTCAAGTTCTGCTGGTAATCTCATGCAACATTTTATTAGCCTTTGCAAGATGGAGCCGTCACTGTCACCACAATGGCACTTTATTTTAGTGGAACTGCACAAAAGGATAAGAAAATTATAGTTGCACCTTACATGAGCCGGACAGCCAACCTTAATGTTCCTCAATTTTAGTGCAACTACTAAAGAAGAACCTGCCAGCTCACAAGAGCAAGTACTTCTTGCTAGCTGAATGATGCAATCTTTGCTTCATTTCAGGTGAACTGCAGAAAAAGGCGCATGAATTGAATCATGGAACTCCAGGCAGACCTCATCCAAGTAGAGCTAGAGGTTGAGTTCAAGGAGGCCACTATTAAAGCGAAATCATGCTCTCCTGTCTCCTTGTTTGTGTCGTGCAAATAGGAATACTCAACTACAGATGTTGTGACGGTCAAGAGCATTCGCCAAGTTCTTCGATTATATGACATGTCTAGCCAAGATGGATTTAATCCCGATATTCACTTTATCAAAAGGCTCTATTGGGTTGGTTCTGAATCTTGCAAGCTGGGAATCAATGAGATGTGTAGGCATCTTTGTTGTACTTATTATTTGAATCTTATTAGTTAGTTTTGAATCTTGCAAGCTGGGAATCAATGAGATGTGTAGGCATCTTTGTTGTACATATTATTTGGATCTTATTTGTTGGTTCTGAATCTTGCAAGCTGGGAATCAATGAGATGTGTAGGCATCTTTGTTGTACTTATTATTTGGATCTTATTTGTTGGTTATGAATCTTCCAAGCTGGGAAACACGGCATGATGATGTAGTGGAGAACAACCATAAAAAATAGTTCAGACTTGGTAGTATTATCTTTGTGAAAGTGCGACAAATGTGCTGATCATGTGCGTCCTGAGAATAATAATTCTAATTGTTGTGCATGTTGATCCTGTGGCACTGATAGAACGAGCGAATGCATTGCTTGTTTTAAGTATAAATTTCTATTAAAGCTAAATAATTTTAAGTAAACTGACCACTAATTCTTGTTATTCAGTACCAATACAGACCCGCTCGTGAACCGACGTGTGGCCGGAGTAGGTTTCTTAATGGAGGCATTTGAATGCACCAAGGGTGCATCTTCTGTCGGGCGTGCAGCGGACGAGGGAGGGGTAGTAACTGTTGTCGCCTGTACACACTCAGCTTACTGTTGAATCTAGTTCCCCAAGAGCTGAAAAACGAACTGCTGCCGCCGCCTACACACTCGTTCACTCGAAGAGACTCCAATGGCGATATGAGGGGTGAGCCTGCTGGATATGGACTTCAGCAAGGAGTTCCCCTTTGAGTTCGCCGTTCATTCCTATGGCTGCACCAAGTTGAATGTGATGTACACCAATGATACGGACCCGGTGAAGCTCTGCCTCGCCTCAGTCCTATGGCTGCACCAGGTTCTGGAGCATTCGCCCGTTTCATCGGCAGCGCCGACTGCACCTTCACTTCGGTGGAGAGAAGGAAGAACGCGACGATTCGGCCATCTGGTGCAACAAGCTTGTCGACATCCAGAAGCAATACAAGATCATCAGCAACGGGCAGGAGAAGGACTCCGTGGTTGACCTCGCTAAGACCATCATCAACCCCTGATACGCTAACATGAAAGAAGACGACCTGAACACGTGGGAGGTACCTCTGAATCTAGCCTACATAACCTACGCGGCCAAGGACGCATACACATGCTACGACATGTACAGGCAGATCTTGGACATGAGGGCGTGTCTACTTCCCGTAATCGACGAGTACACAAACAGCCGCAGCGTCATGATCAAGCGTGCTAGGAAGGTCTAGATGTTGTACTTTATCTGTTTATAAGCACCTTTATCATCTGAGTGTTTCATGCATTAGCCTATGTGTCGCAATTATCTGTTTTGTCCGAAATATTTCTTTTAAGAACCCATTAACATGATTGCTTTTTTTAGTGGCTATTTGCTTATGTATGTAAACTAGTTCACTTGTCCGTAAAAAACTAGTTCACTTGGCTGCCGTGCTTTGAATCTCCTTCCTCCCAATATACTCCCCTCCTCAGGTGGACCTAGCAGGTCTCCAAATTTTCACCCACTTTCTTTTTCGATGTAAACTGAGTTTTCTCCCAGTACTTTCCCCTAGAACCAACTCAACTGTCCCATGTCTAGCCTAAAAAATAATAATACCCCATGTACTATTAACTCCTCAAATTAAAAGTATATTTTATTTCATAAGTTGAAAGTTCTTACAAAATAATAATAATAATTGTTTATATATAACTTGGCAAGTTAACTCCTACTGATTGCATACATAAGCTTGCAAAGATTTTACTGACGTGCAATCATGTATTTATGTTTTTATAACACTTCTCCGTCTATCCCAACATGATATTTTCACCCAGTCCAGCAAGTCCGCGGATTTCGAGAAAAATGCAAATGGGATTTAAACGGGCTGCATAGATGCTACATCATTGTTTCACCCAACCCACCAAATGGACTAAAAAACAAATGGACTGGTTGACATGTGGGCCAGTAGGTCGAAGCCTAAGAAGGCACTGGATTTACATCGAATGGCCGGCATTCTTCTTCAATCTCTCATCTTCTTCCCCCAGTGCTACCGGAACCGCCTGCTCCAGCCTTCGGCGTCCAGCGGCGTTGTTTTGTGCTCCTCGGCAAAACACTACCCCGCCGACGGCCAGGCCATCCCTCCACTCTGCACCTCCTGTTATTCTCTGCCGAGTGTAGGCCCACCCTGCACCCGAACTAGTCAAGTTTCCCACTCCTCTTTGTCTGCGACTCCACTACCGCGTCTTCCCCATCTCCAGGTCGTTCCAGTCTGGGGCCTCGCCGTCGTCCACTGCCTCGGTGCGCTCGGCACAGCGTGGTGAACATACGAGAGTCATCGGAAGAGGACTGTACATGGAGAGCCTGATGGCTAGGACCCGTGAGGTCCATGGTCGCACGCAAGGAAAGTTCCTCCTTATTACGCACTGTAGGTGCACTGTACGTGGGAAGGGCTTCTGTATTTCGCAAAAACAACGTTCCCCCCGCTGACAGGTCGGACCCACCAACTATATCTTCGCACGCAAGGAAGTTCCTCCTTATTACGCACCAAAAAATGAATACCCCCTGCTAGCTGGGACCCACCATAGTGGGTGGATGACTTGTGGGCCTACTAACTTGACGAGGACGGAGGGCTTTGTCAACTTAGTCAATATGAACAATTCTAGCTCAAGTGATCGTACGATGTCCATCCAACGGCCATAGTGCTTCTTCAACCTCTGGTCTTCTTGCTCCAGCCGCCCAAAGCAGCGCCGGTCGTGCCGCGTGCTCCTGCCTCTCGTGGCCGGCTGTGATGCCGCGGAAGCCTCACCGCCCCCTACTACTCCCACCGCTGGCCCAGGGTATCCCTCTACTCACCCACACCCCCTGTTATTCTATGGTGACGGCAGCCTCACGCCACAGCCGAACCAGTGAACCCTCGTACTCCTCTCCGCGTGGGCTTCCACTGCCGCGTCTTCCCCGGCTCCGTGTCGTCCCCTTCCTAGGCCTCGCCGTTGTCCACCACCTTGGTGTTCTCGGTGCGGCGTGGTCAATGTGGCCAACGACCGACTTCCATCGGAAGAGTACTGTACGTGGAGAGGCTAACAGCTGGGTCCACGGCCACAGCCCAGTTTTTTTGTGATTTGCCATGTAAGTCGCTTTGTCAGGCCTGTCGGGCTGCAAATCTTTCAAGACGAGGAGAGCTTCATTCGGCTGGCCAAGAAAATGGCCTATCAGTAATGAGAAATGGGCTGTACATTTTTAAAACACATCAAACCGGCAATTAGTTTTAAATATCCTTTTTTCATTTCGAGATCTTAAATTACATTAATTTTTATGCGTGGAGAATTTTTTAGATTTTATATTGATATACATTTACTTTTAAAATCAGTTTGAATGTGAGTTGAAATTTCGGGATTAAAAACAGTTCGGACCGCACCGAAATATGCAAAATTTCATATAATTTTTTAACCGTGGCTACAATATGGGCTGTAATGCTAACAAAAAGAATATGGGCTCCAGAAAAAACCTTAAGAATTAGCAAATGGGCTGTAAATTATTAGAAATAATGGCAGATGGGATGTATGCTATTTTCCACAGATTTGAGGCTTTCCTAAAAAAAAGGTTGACGCACAAGCAGGGACTGTTGGATGTCCATCAAACGGTCGTCGTGCTTCTTCAATCTCTGCTCTTCCTGCTCCAGCCACTCAAACAAGCGCCAGCGGGACTGCCTACTCCCTCCTCCCCGCGGCCGGCTATGCTGCCGCGCAGGCTTCACCGCCCCACCGTACTCCCATCGCTGGCCGAGCCATCCCTCTACTCACCCACACCCGCTGTTATTCTCCGGCGATGGCAGACGAACGAGTAAACCCTCGTACAGTCATACTCCCCTCCGCGTGGGAAACAACTGCCGAGTCTTCCCTGCCTACTTGTTGTTCCCTTCCTAGGCCTTGCCGTCGTCCACCGCCCTGGTGCTCTCAGCGCGGCCTGGTCAACGTGGTCAACGACCGACATGCATCTGAAGTGGACTGTACGTGGAGAAGCCGATGGCTGGGTCCCCGGCCGCACGCAAGGAAATGCCTCCTTATTACGCGCAAAATAATGATTCCTCCACCTAACATCACGGACCCACCAAAAGGGCCTCTGTATTTCGCGAAAAAAATGTTACCTCCGCTGACAGCTCGGACCCACCAGCTATATCTTCGCACGCAAGGAAGTGCCTCCTTATTACGCACAAACAAAATGAATACTCCCCCTATTAGCTGGGACCCAGTATAGTGGCAGGCTGACTTGTGGGCCTACTAAGTTGACGGGGACGGAGGGCTTTGTCAACTTAGTCAATATGCACGATCCTAGCTCCAATGACCGTACGATGTCCATCCAACGGCCGTAGTGCTTCTTCAACCTCTGGTCTTCTTGCTCTAGCCGCCCAAACCAGCGCAGGTCGTGCCTCGTGCTCATGCCTCCCGTGGCCGGCTGCGATGCGGCGGAGGCCTCACCGCCCCCTACTACTCCCACCGCTAGCCAGGACATCCCTCTACTCACCCACACCCCCTATTATTCTGCGGCAACGGCAGCCTCACGCCGCAGCGAACCAGTGAACCCTCGTACTCCTCTACGCGTGGGCATCCACTGCCGCGTCTTCCCCGGCTCCGCGTCGTCCCCTTCCTAGGCCTCGCCGTCGTCCACCACCCTGGTGCTCTCGGTGCGGCGTGGTCAACTTGGTCAAGGAACGGCTTCCATCAGACGTGGACTGTACGTGGAGGGGCTGACAGCTGGGTCCATGGCCACAGCAAGGAAGTGCTTCCTTATTACGTGCAAAATAATTATTCCTCCACCTGACAGTGGGGACCCACCGGACGGGCCACCGTATTTCATGAAAAAACGTTTCCCCTGACTACTGGGACCCACCAGCGACATCTTCGCACGCAAGGAAGTGCGTCCGGGCAAAAAAATGATTCGCCCCCTGACTGCTGGGACCCACCAGCTACATCTTTGCAGGCAAGGAAGTGCCTGACAGTCGGGACCCACTTGGTCGAAGCGTACGTAGCATTGTCATTCTGGTCGCGCACGTGTACGTACATATATACAAGCGGATGTAGAGGCGCGCACGTGTCGTAATAGAGGCGCGCAAGTAGCATGTACACGTACGTACAACGGCCAGGGTGCAAGAAAGAAAATAAGGCCACGTATGTGTACACAAGGGCAGGGTCTCGAACGCCTACTCGCGCATACGTACGGCGAGGGCTCGTGTTCATGCGGAGGCAAAGGAATGTGTCATATTCATGGGGAGGCAACGGAATGCGTCGTGTTCATGGAGAGGCAACGGAATGCGTCGTGTTCATGGGGAGGCAACAAAATGCGTCGTGTTCATCGGGAGGCAACGGAACGCATGGGAGCCAACCGGATGGGTTGGAACGGAATGCGTGGTCGTGTTCATCGGGAGGGCTTGGACGGAACAGGCGATGGAAACGAGGCCTGGCGTACCGCAGAACGGAGGAAACGGAGCTCCTACGTTCGGAACGGGGTCCTGTTGATCGGGAGGGGTGTGGCGTACTGCAAAACGGAGGAAACGGACCTCCTACGGTCGAAACGGGGGTCCTATTGATCGGGAGGGGTGTGGCGTACCGCAAAACGGACGAAACGGACCTCCTACGGTCGAAACGGGGGTCCTGTTGATTGGGAGGGGTGTGGCGTACCGCAAAACGGACGAAACGGACTTGTGTTGGAGCGCTATGGTCGAAATGGGGGTCCCGTTCATCGGGAGGGGTGTGGCATACTGCAAAACGGGACTCCACGGGATACTGTTCATCTCCACCGTCAACCTCCTCCAGCCTCCACGGGCTACCGTCGACCTCCTCCAGCCTCCACGGGCTCTTGTTCATCCAGCCTCCACCATGCGCTACTCCACCGGCTACTGTTAAACCACCCCTCCACGGGCACCCCTCCATCGTCTACTGTTCATCCAGCCCTCCACACCAAGGGGTCCTATTCAACCACCCCTCCACGGGCACCCCTCCACCGTCTACTGTTCATCTAGCCCTTCACACCACGGGGTCATGTTCATCCAAAGGCAAC
>NC_041393.1:165344722-165476700 GCF_002162155.2 Triticum dicoccoides
AATCGGCTTCAGTTAGCAGCAGTAGCGAAGGAATCGCTCGATCGGGTTCAGTTAACAGCCATCGATCGATCGCTCGGGTTCGGTAACGCGTAGCCTATAGTGCAATCGCTCGGGTTCAGTTAGAGCCCAACGCCTCGCTCGGGTTCAGTTGGAGCCAACGCCTCACACACACGTGCACGTACCTGTATGAGAGAAACGTGCATCGCTCGGCCCCCGACCTCCCACCGTAACCGGGAACTCCCCAAAATTTTCCTCGCCCTCGCTTCTACCACGGTTTTTTCCGTCATGGACGGCCCAAAGAATGTCATGTAGCTGCGTCTCCGGCCCGCCCAGGATGAAAAGCCCATTTTCTGTCATGATTTTTTGTCATAGAAGTAGGAGCCCCCCACATCTATGATGATACCGGGTTTTGTCACAATTATCGTCATAGAAGTGTCATATCACTAGTAGAAACATGACTTTTAGTACCGGTTCGTAAGGACCTTTAATACCGGTTCTGGAACCAGCACTAAAGAGTGGGGACTAAAGGTCCCCCCTTTAGTCCCGGTTCAACACGAACCGGGACCAAAGGCCCACCACGTGGCACGAGACGTGCCGTGGTCTTGGGGACCTTTAGTCCCGGTTGGTAAGGATTTTTTTGAAATAAAGCAAAAACATCCCGCCTACTGGGCCGGCACGGCCTGCATACGACTAACCCAATCTCTAGTTGGGCCAGGATGTAGGCCCGTACGGCCCAGTAGGCCCCACAAGGCAGAAGACTTGCAATAGGCCCACAAAGGCCTGCTTAGAGAGGAGCTCGACACGGTAGCCGCGGCGGGGCTTATAAACCGGTGCGAGCTCCTCTCAACTAGCGAGGTGGGACTAAACATTGTGCACTGCGGGTGGCAGCGCACCACCTTTAGTACCGGTTGGTGGCTCCAACCGTTACTAAAGGGGGGTCTTTAATACCGGTTGGAGCCACCAACCCGTACTAATGGCCACCACCTTTAGTACCCGTTGGTCGCTCCAACCGGTACTAAAGACCCCCCCCCCTTTAGTACCGGTTGGAGCCACCAAACCCGTACTAAAGGCCAGCACCTCTTTAGTACCGGTTCGTGGCACGAACCGGTACTAAAGGTTCGCCATGAACCGGTACTAATGAGCGCCACCCGCCTGGCCGTTGGAACCGAAACTAATGGTCAAATTAGTGTCGGTTCAATTGCAAACCGGGACTAATGAGTTTCACATTAGACCCTTTTTCTACTAGTGTATCTATGACAGAAAAAAATTCGTTTGGCCCAAAATGTCACGGATGTGTCGTTTTTTTGTAGTGATACACGGTGCCGCACCAGAGGTGGTACTTTATCGTATCTTCTCAACTTATTTATCGCAGCAAGAAAATAGATCGCCACTTCTTTACTTTGGTTTCTTGTCCATCACTTACTTGCTAGTTGAAAGCAAACATTGGTTGCCAAGTTGCCTTTGTCCGGTTTGCACCTTCAGATTCGCCATGGCACGCTCAACACTATACTCCCAATGCTTATGGTTTTCCCCTTTTACATTCCACACTAGTTAAATCACAGTAGACTAAATTTCAAAATTGGGTCAGTCGATTTTTCAGAACTCGTCGGAGTTCATCGGTACGAACGAAGGGGCTCGGGTGGGGACGGTGGTTGTGGGGGGCGGTGGTGGGGCCTTGTCGGATGAAGAAAACTCGACGCGGGTGGGGCGGGGGTGGGGGTGGGAGTGGGGTGGCGGACGAACACAGGCGGTGGGGGCCGGTGGTCCGGCCGGCGGCCCATGCGGTGTTCTGTATGGGAAGAATCAGAGACGGGGAAGAACAAGGGTTAGGAGACGTAGGATCTTGATCCAACCGCCTGAAATGGTCGACTGGCCCAAATGACAAAAGTCACGCGACTTGCATGCATACATGCCTTTATATTCAATACCATCATCGTACCTGCTTAGCACTGCTCCTGAATCCATCAAGCTAAACAACGTGCCACTCATAATTCCAAACTTGTTGCTCAAGTACGAATCTGATATGATGCTGATATTACTAAAACAAATAACATTTAATTGGTCAGCTAATGTTCCTACTTTACTTTCAGAAAGCACGTGCACCACATATAGAGAGACAGCAGGGAGTTGCTTTCATAATGCGCTCTGGTTCATCATGTATGGGCACTCCGCAACGAACATTTTATTATCCAAAATCTGCTTGCTCTTCTTTAGCATGTTCCTCTTCCGTTCTTCTTTAATAAGTACTCTCTCCGTTCCTAAATACAAGTCTTTGTATAGATTCCACCATGGACTATATATGGAGCAAAATGAGTGAATCTACACTCTAAAACGTATCTGACATCTGTATGTGATCCATTGTGGAAATCTCTACCAAGACTTATATTTTGGAACGGAGGGAGTATGATAGAAGTACAGTATGTTCCTTGTAGTGAAGATGAGCAGGGACATTTGCAGTGTAGAGGTCTATACGGTCGGTTGTGATGGACATTTTGAACTCTTCGGGCCTCTTTGATTTGTAGGATTCTGTAAACATGGGAATAGGTTTTGTAGTGGCCTGCCCACTTGAATCCTATAAGAATAGCAAGGAAATGCGGGGAGCTGTGTCGCCTTTGAGAGTTACACTGATATTAATAGTACCGCACCTTCAATTGAAGAGAGCTGGTATCCGAAGCCTTTCTAGCTGTACCGGCAATACTAGCACATATATTCCAACAAGTTCCACTTTGCTGATTTTACTCTGATGCTTAAGGTTTTCCCGTTCTATCTACACTATGATTGTGTAGCTGCTTTGCATCGCACTAGCAGCAGTCCACTCTTGAAGCTAAACACTGCAATGCCTTACAAAATTGGCACCAAGGCACTGAGTGCCATTCTAGATGCAATGAAATTCATACGCTCCCCACCTGTTGACTCTTGTTCAGAATATGATCCTAATGGCTCTTGTTCAAAATTGCCACATATAGACAGACATCATGGAATTGCATTTCTTTGGGTGCTGTGATTCATCATGAGTGGGCAACCAACATTGTATGCAATGAAGCGGAACCTCAAGAATATGTTTCCTCTTCTATTCTTTAACATGTTCCCCTTTTGTTATTCTGTATTTAGTACGTATAGTATGTTCCCTGTCAAGAAGGGGAGCAAGGACATCTGCAGTCAACAGCTGATAGAGCTGGCATGTACGTGATCGATAGGCTTTCAATTACCAGCGGCAATACAACACTGTATTTTCAAGCCAGTTTCACTTTCCCGATTTATATATCGTGGTTATGGTGTACCCCTTTTATGTACACTATGATCTGCCTAGTTGCTGTGTGCTCTTGTTATCATGGTTTGGCAATAAACTCTCTATACAGTATAGTATGAACCTATCATCTGCCAACTATCCTTACTTCTGGAGCCTATTTTTTTGTGTACTTGTGCCAGATTATATAAATGCACGCACCATATTAGAGCACACATGAGCTCTCTCATCAGAATCCAGTGATAGCACACAAGTGTTTATAGGGACGCCCCTATATTAGAATATCCTCTCGTTAGAAAGATAATCTCACAACTATTTATGTTTTCATGGTTCTCAGATATTATATGTAATTACAGTGAATATCAGAATCCGCGCATCAGAAGAATATTGTGGAACACTGCACTGACTTACAAAATTGGCACCAAGGCATTGAGTACCATTCTGGATGCAATGAAACTCATACGCTCCCCATTTGTAGATTCTTGTTCAGAATATGATCCTAATGACTATTCTAACCTCGAGGAGTCAAAGGCAGATGGCCTGTCATGTTCACCCATCAAGGTGCCTGTTCTAATTTGGCAAGGTTTTATTGATTGCGCGTATCTTGCATATGTTGTCTTGCATTTCTTCTACTTTGTTGCACCGCCATCTGCTTAGTTTACTCATCATATATGTCGAGATGCCATGCCCATCCATTATCAATACATATTCCATTTGTCATCATACCATGTTTTTTCACTCAAATGTTGTTCTTGTGCATCAGACATCAAAAAGGAAGAGGGTGATTGCCAAACCTGAAGGAGCACCAGCAGAGTCCTTGAAAAAACGTGGTTGTTCTGGAGAAATCAGACAGCACCCCACTTATATTGGTTGTACAACCAGTGACACAAAACGTAGGACCGGCTCCAGCACACTGTACCCATACTTCACTGGCCACACCACTAGCCCCACCACACAGGACTTGCACTCCAGCAAAAGGTATGTCGATTTCAGTTGCCATAGCACCAGTAGTACCACAGAAAAATTCCACTCCAGCAAAAAGTACAGCAAGTCCACCCGCCGAAGACCTATCCCAACTACAGAGACGGCCAATTCCTGCAGATTGGGACCCCATTCTAGTTATTCCCAGTTTAAAAGACAATGCTTTCAATGTTGTTAGGGACTACGTGCATATATTCCCATCATGGGAAGATTATAGTGAAGACAAACACCATTTTCACATCTTCCCGTCCCACTTACGTGTAAGTGCTATTATTCATGGTGATTATTTTCCTGTTTTCTGCTGATTGAACACATCAATGATTTCCATTACATTGTTGTAAGTAGGCGAGGGTCAATCTGGATAGTCATGACAAGCAAAGCTTGCTTGCGCTTTTCAACGAAGCATTGCAGCAGTATCGGTGTTACCTGAGGAAATCACACTTTGATGGCAAGTCTATAAACGAATTTCTGGTGAGGTCTCCTGTGCTAAATTTAGAAGACATTGAATGGAAAAACCTTGTTATGCATTGGTCTCGTTCCGAGGATGAGGTACTGTCTATGATATCCCATGACAATTTGAACTTCTAATTTTCCGCATGTGCCTTACGGATCTTTTTTGTAGGAAATCTGCTCGAAAAAGAATTCCTATTTGAAAAGAACGACAGGATTTCGCAAATATGCTGCCCGCTTCTTTGCTCTTGTTAGTACCTGTTGTCCTGTATCACTGTACTTGCATGCATACCTGGTTCATTATGTGACAGCAGTATGCATGATAGCTTGCTTATCAATTGTTCGCTCCAAATTATCTGATCTATATGAATGGTTACATTAGTGTAGAATATATCCAATGCCAATGAAATTTTTAGCTATGCATTGTTCTTGTAAGTACCTGTTGTCCTTTATCAGTGTACTTATATTGACAGGTAGTTGTTCATCTACCATCACTCTGCAGCTTATTTTCCTTGGCCCTCCATTTTCTACACATAAGATCTATATTTACTCTTACCATAAGGTTGGATAACATCGATGGTACTGAAGAAGTTTAGCTCTGCATTGCTCTTGGCTGTACCTTTTGCCTGTATTGTTGTACTTACATTTATAGCTACATGGTTATGTAGCATCACTCTTCATCTTATCATAAATATTCTCCATTTTTTTCTTATATTGTCACATCTATATTTACTCTTAACAAAATGTAGAATAAAGGCAATGCTTATGAAGAAGATTCTGTGGTAAACTTCTTGAATTGCCCCCCCCCCATCAGAATGGACAAGGGCTTTATAGAG
The DNA here is from genome assembly GCF_002162155.2 of Triticum dicoccoides. Lineage (NCBI taxonomy): Eukaryota > Viridiplantae > Streptophyta > Magnoliopsida > Poales > Poaceae > Triticum > Triticum dicoccoides. The sequence continues at coordinate 165,350,237 of NC_041393.1, forward strand.
CCTGCCTTCACCAATAATGTAAGTTTGTCCTTCTCAATCCTTCAAACTTTGTTGTGTATATTTGGTTAGGAATGAACGCGTAGCTATTTATTTTTGGTGTTTGCATCAAATTGCATGTTTAAAGTTTATTATGTAGTTCATAAACAAAAGTTTGTCCTTCTCAATTTAAGTTTTCAATTGTACAACCAAGTTCCATCTTCATGACATGTAAATTAAACTATACAGAGCAAGTGATCTTATTTTGCCAATCTGAAATGGGATAAATTGACAGCACACTAACCATTGATACTTATGAGTTCTTGATCTGTAATCCAGTTGTGTCGTGAAGCTGCCAACTCCTTCACAATGTCATTTCCTACCATGTCTTGACCTGAACAATACCATATTGTGTTAGTGCTATTTTAAAATGTGTCACTTTATTCGTCAGTAAGAAATGTGATGATTGTCAGCACTGATACTTATATGTGCAAAACATGTCATTTGTCTTCTTGTTTATCTTTCAGAGTGAGGAGGATATAAGTGTCAAATAAGTGCAGTCTCATCAGCTTGCTCAGCTGCTTGCGCTGCAGCTCCTGAGCAGGGCTAACCTTTCTTGAACTCTATTGAAGTGTTGTGGGTTTTGTATATTATTTTGTCGGTGTGTTTAATTGCACTGGTGGCAATCTTTCATGCCCAGTGTATGTAATCTGATGTCTGCTTGTGCTTTATTATCAAAGTGGCAAACTTTGATGCCCAATGGATGTAATATGCCATAATTTATTTATTGTATAGTCTAGGTTTTTTTCTTATTCATGATGCTGTAGTTATTTTACTGTATATATATATATAACCTGTCTTCGCAGTAAACCGGCCAAACCGTAAAATTACGGTACATAATCGGGCCGTCATGCAAATCACTATGTATAATCTGCATCATGGGCCCCGTCATCTTGGTCCGTTAATAGGCCTAAATGTAAACTATCCCACTAGTAGATTTGGGCCTTTAATAGACCGAGTAAACCGCCGGCCCTATTTTCCCAAGAAAACTCAATGGGCTTTTAGGAGGCTGAAAAGTAGGTTGGGCCTGAAACGTGCCGAACAGCTCATGAGCCGGCAGCAGGAAGAAATAGACCCCGGCCCATGATTGTGCAAATCAAATCATGGGCTTATAACAGGCCAAAATTGTCTCAGTCCTTGTTTGGCCCAATCAGATTATCGGCTGTGAGCAGGCCGGATGCAAACGGGGCCATAGTTAGGCCCAACTATATGACGGGCTTTTAACAGGCCGAAATATATATAGGGTCGAAATGTTAAACGGGCCTTTAACAGGCCGGAACTAATATCAGGCCGAATTACTAAATGGGCCTTTATCAAGTGGGCCCAAAAGCATAGCGTCCAGTTGACGGGCCCAATCTGATATGGGCCATAATTTAGCCCAAAGCCTCTCAAACGGTCGGACCTGATCTGGGTTGTAATTTGGCCTAGAACATGGTAGGCTTTTAACGGGCCGGATCTCATATTGGCCTTTATTAGGCCCGGGACGTGGCAAGTTGTTAATGGATCGGATCTAATATGGGTCGGCATTTGACCCAAAACATGACAACCTGTTAATGGGCCGGCCTACTAGTGTCATCAAAATCTTTTGGGCCTTCAGCTGGGCCGGCCCAATATGGTCGACGGAATCTCGTGGGCCTTTAGCTGGGCCGACCCATTATGGTCCACAAAATCTTGTGGGCGTTTAGCTGGGCCAGCCCATTATGGTCTGCAAAAACTCGCGGGCCTTTAGCTGGGCTGGCCCATTATTGCCCACAAAAACTTGTGGGCCTTTAGCTGGGCCAGCCCATTATGGTCCGCAAAATCTCGTGGGCCTTTTGCTGGGCCGGCCCATTATGGACCGCAAAATCTTGTGGGCGTTTAGTTGGGCTGGCCCATTTAAACTTTATGGGCCACTTTTGGGCCAGTCCACATGTCAACATTTCATAAGCGCATCTCGCCCATTGGATGAGTGACACCTGTGCCAACGCGGAGCTGACACGTGTTTCCTCTAGCCAATGATGATTTTACACGTGGAAAATCCCCATCTGGGCTGTTAATGCGTTATTGGATCCAAAACCGGACCCGATAGCTTAACGGTGTTCTGTTACGGTGGATGCCACGTGTCGGTCACCCTTGACGAAAGCACTTTTGCGACGCGCGATTTTTCGTCATGGAAGTGGACACTTCCGTGATGATAATTTTGGTAATGTCATGGAACACTTCTACGACAGCACATGTATGACTATCTTGATTCTGTCATAAAATCGTCATGGATGTACATGCATGACAGAAAACGTGACCTAGTGTGACAAACATGTATCATCACGGAAGTGTATTTTTTTGTAGTGATGGGATCAGTTTCAGCAGGCTTTCTGCACCGCCCATGTTTCAGCAGGAGCTATGAGCATGAATAAGCGCAAGTTTCACAACCTGCACCAAGGGAGTCGTATAGTGGGACAGTATGTGGATGAGTTTAGCAAGTTAGCACGCCATGCCTCAGATGATGTGGCCACAGATGCCGCAAAACAGGAGAAGTTTCTTGAGTGACTCAATGATGAGCTGAGTATGCAGTTGATGGTGGCAACCTTCAACAACTACCAAGAGTTGGTAGATAGGGCCCTCATGATAGAAGGCAAGCAGCAACAGATTGATAACTGCAAGAGGAAGTATGGATAGGGGAGGTACACTTCTGGAGCTCAGTAGAAGCCCCGCTATTCCACGTACTCGGGAGGACATACTCACAACCATGGAGGCCATAACCATGGAGGACATACGCACAATGGAGGAAGTTCGCACAACCACAGTGGCCCTAAGAATGGCAATGGGAATGGAGGAAGCGACAGCCAGAACCGTTCCAACCCCGCAACACCAGCCAAGAGGGATCTGAGCCACATTACTTGTTTCAAGTGAGGGGAGACCGGACATTATGCCACTGAATGTCCTGAAGCAAAGAATGGAAATGGCAATGGAAGTTCTGCAAAGAAGCCCAACCCCTTCAACAAAGGTCAGGTGAACCATGTCAGTGTGGAGGAGATTGAAGATCAGCCTGACGCAGTTGTCGGTAAGTTTTTGATTAATGCATTTACAGCACTTGTTCTTTTCGATACTGGTGCATCTCATTCATTCATATCAAGGGGATTTGTGGATAAGTATAAGTTGCCAATAGTAGCCCTTAAGTCACCTATGTTAGTAAGTTCCCCAGGAGCGAAGTATATGGCTAGTAGGGGATGCTATCAGTTGCCAATAACCATAGGTAGACATGTTTTCCCCACCAACCTAATTGTCCTGGAGTCACAAGGATTGGATGTGATACTAGGCATGGATTGGCTATCCAAGTATGAGGGAAACATCGATTGTGCCAGTAAATCAATTCTTCTCACCACCCCAGAAGGGAAGAGGATCAAGTATGTGTCTAGGCATGCGCCGAGGAGGACTCGGGTGAATTCGTTATCAGGAGTTGTTCAGGAGGAAGTACAAGTGGTGAAGTATTACCCCGATGTATTTCCGGAGGAGTTACCAGGCATGCCACCAGATCGAGACATTGAATTTTTGATTGACTTATTGCCAGGCACTGGACCAATATCCAAGAGACCATATCAGATGCCCGCAAATGATATGGAGGAAATTAAGAAGCAGATTAAGGAGTTACTGGAGAAAGGATTATATTCGACCGAGTTCATCACCTTGGGGAGCCCCAGTGCTTTTAGTGGAGATGAAGGATGGATCTTTGAGGATGGTTGTTGATTATCGTGTGCTGAATGAGGTGACGATCAAGAACAAATTCCCTCTGTCGATGATCAATGATTTATTTTACCAGCTACAAGGAGCTAAGGTTTTCTCCAAGATCGATCTTCGATCAGGTTATCACTAGTTGAAGATCCAAGAGCAGGATATACCTAAGACAACTTTTACCACGAGGTATGGGCTATATGAGTATACAGTTATGTCGGTGTTCTGGGAACGGGGGTCCCTAGAATTGCCTGCCTGCGGCCTGCAGCGTGGCTCGAGTGGGGGCCCAATGCAGCCCAGCCTCATCAGCTCAAGCTCAAGACCCTCGCGAGGAGCCAGGCCTTGCGGGGCGGACGACAGGAAACTTCCTCAGGAGCAACCTCCTCAGGCAGGCTCGCAAGGAGGTGGAGATATCAAGGCGGGGTACCTCCCGAGGAGCCAGTGACGCAAGCCATGACGATCGAAGGCCAAGCGGGCGCCAGGCGGGCGCCGGCCTGCGCAGTGTCCTTGTTTCCCTTTCGGTGCAAAGGGGGCAAGCAGAGGCCAAGGCATCAGGCAAAGGTCACCATTTTGGTGCAATAAGACCAAGACCAGCAGAACGGCAAGATGGAGGTCATCGTGGAGCCCAGGGCGGCGTCATCATCAGGGCCTTTGGCAGCCGAAGACCAACTTTAGTCAGAATAAGTGTACCAGATGTTCCCCTTCAAAATGGCCAATTGTTGGCGCCCTTCCTGCTCATTATTTGGGGGAGAGGCCACCAAATAGGACTAGCCACCACAGGGTAGAGGCATCGAGAAAAAGATCGCCAGAGAGAGAGAAGCGACTGAACTCACCCAAGCAGTTCATCGCACCATCTCAAGAACAGCCCCTCGCGAGGCTGTTCTCCCTTTGTACTGTTTACCATCAGCCCCAGAGGCAATCCACCACACCACACACTGGAGTAGGGTATTACACCACAATGGTGGCCTGAACCAGTATAAATCTTGTGTCCTTTGTCTTTCTTCCTTAGATCTTTGCGAGAATTGAGATGCGAGCTGGTAGGGGAGAGATTTCCGTGCGCACCCCAGTGTTCGAACCTCAAGCGTCTGCCGGAACCCGAAATCCGACATTTGGCGCGCCAGGTAGGGGGTGCACCGGAATCTTTCTTCCGTTGGTCGTGTCTGATCTTCCGCCGTGACCATGGATGACGCTCGCCGAGCTCGCGCCGAGCGTCGGGCTGCTCTCGCCACCCGCGTCGCCCAGATGGCGCCCGTCAGCGGACGCCCCCGTCGTTCTCCATCGCCTGCTGCCAACACCGCTACCGGCCCGGCGGGGAACGAGCAGCAGGCCTCATCCCTGCATCCTTCGGTGCGGCGCGATGGCCGCACCGCCACCCCGTCGCTGACTCCGGCCGGTTCGTCGTCACACGCCCGTCGCGCCCCCACGGACGCGCACGCCGCGCTGCTCCTGGCACGTGAGCTCCTGCACTACCGTCTTGTCGACGACCTCTACGAGGATTGGCTCGCCCGCATCACCGAGCTCGTCAGCGCTGCAGGGGGCTCTCCCATGTCGTCCCTCTCGCTGCCTCGCCCTCCATCCTGTGCAGGAGGCGAGGAGCAGGAGGTGCCTCCACCACCTCCTCCCCAAGAAGGCGCTCGCGTGCTCCCAGCACCTGAGCGCCACGACTGTATCCCCGCACCGCCATGTCAAGACCCTGCACTGCTCCAGGCGGTAGTGCGCAGGAACCTCCAGGAGCAAGCCCCGCATCAGCAGAGAGCTCCGGTGGCCACAGCAGGCTGCCGTGCTTTCACCTCCGAGCTGCGTAGCATCGCGTGGCCCGGCAAGTTCAAGCCAGACCTGCCTCCTCAGTACGATGGCACTGCAGACCCCGTGGAGTTCCTCCAGCTCTATGAGCTGGGCATCGAAGCTGCCAACAGGGACGAGAAGGTCATGGCGAATTGGTTCCCCATGGCGCTCAAGGACGGTGCCCGTAGCTGGCTCCTGAACCTGGCTCCTGGCACGATCTCCTCCTGGGACGAGATGCGCACCCGCTTCATCGCCAACTTCCAGGGTACTCGTGACCAGCCCCTGGCATGAGTGACCTGCGCCGCATCAAGCAACAGCTAGGAGAGACCCTGCAGAAGTACATCCAGCGCTTCAACAACGCCCGCCTCAAGATCCCCAGGGTGACTGAGGAGGCCATCATTTCAGCCTTCTTCGATGGCGTGTGTGACATCAAGATGAAGGAGGAGCTAGCGATCCATGAAGACCTGTGCACATCACTGGAGTTGTTCAACTTGGCGACCAAATGTGCCAGGGCTGAGGAGGGGCGCCTCTTCCTCCTCGAGCTCCCGGCTGCCGACCCGGAAGAAAAGAAGCCCAAGGTCAAGGACGTGAAGTGCAAGGGGGCTTTTGTGCTTGCAGCAGAGCCAGACACCAAGCGAGGCAGGGACCAGCCTGAGTCATCCAAGGGCAGCCGGTACTGCGTGTACCACGACCTCCACACCCACAACACAAATGAATGCCAAGAGCTCAGGGCCATGCGAGATGGGCGTATCGGCCGACGCCCCGACCGCAATGACTGGGGCTATGGACGAGGAGGAGGAAGAGGTGGAGGACGATGGGAAGATCGTGGCCCTCGCCAAGGGTGGCGTGACCGACCTCGCGAGGACCGCTGGCAAGACCAGCCTCGCGAGGGAGGTTGGAGGGATCAGCCTCGTGAGGACCGCCCTCAAGGCAACGCGGGCCTCCCTCCTCTGCCACCACCGCCAAGAAGGAATGAAGACCATCACCAGGACGAGGGGGCTGGGGGCTTCCAGGAGCCGCGCGCGATTGCTTGCATCCTGGGCGGCGCTCAGGCCCCGGCCTCTCAGCGCATCTTCAAGCAGTTTGCTCGCGAGGTGAATGCAGTCCTCCCCAAGCTTGAGGCCACACGCCCTCTCAGGTGGTCTGCGTGCGCCATCACGTTTAGCTCAGCGGATCAGCTCAAGTGCGCAGCAACGGCCGGAGTCCTCCCAATGCTTTGTTCCCCAGTCATCAGCAATGTGCAAGTCACCAGGACCCTCATCGACGGCAGAGCTGGACTCAATGTCCTATCCGTCGAGACGTTCAACAATTTCCAAGTGCCATACGATCAGCTTCAGCCGACCAAGCCTGTCTCAGGGGTCACTGATGGTTCCACTGTTTCGATAGGGCAAGTTCGCCTTCCTGTCACCTTTGGGCAGCGCAACAATTACTGCACCGAGCTCATTGACTTCGACGTCGCTCACATCCGCCTGCCAGACAATGCCATCCTCGGGTACCCAGCTCTGGCCAAGTTCATGGCAGTGACTCACCATGGCTACAATGTCCTCAAGATGCCAGGAAGCGGTGGAATCATCACGGTGCCTTGCGAGGAGAGGGATGCGGTGTGTTCTCTTGAGCGTGCCTTCCAAGCCGCGGCAGTCGAAGACCCAGATCACAGGAGCGGGAAACTCCCAGAAGTAGTCCCAAAGAACAAGAAGGCTTCACCTGGCCCAAGCCCTCGGGAGGCAGGCACCTCCAAAGGCATTGTGTCATGATCCGCGCCTGTTCAAGGGGTGCCACCCTCTGCCGCATAGGAAGGCGCACCCGGTGCCCTCCTCGGGCAGGGCTCGGGGGCTCTCTCTTGGGGAGCCACCGACTTTGCCAAGGTCGCGAGGGAGGCGCTCGGGCGTCACATGGAGGCGTGCTTCAAGGCGCCTTTCCCGTAGGAAGGAATGAGGCAAGGAGGGCCAAGCTATCAGGAGTTCATCGCGAGAAACATTCAAGAGCTGCAGGAGTCAAGAGTCATGCGCGGCAGTTGCCGCCTGCCGGTGTCAAAACCGGCGGATCTCGGGTAGGGGGTCCCGAACTGTGCGTCTAGGCGGATGGTAACAGGGGACAAGGGACACGATGTTTTACCCAGGTTCGGGCCCTCTTGATGGAGGTAAAACCCTACGTCCTGCTTGATTAATATTGATGATGTGTGTTACAAGAGTAGATCTACCACAAGATCAAGGAGGCTAAACCCTAGTAGCTAGCCTATGGTATGATTGTTGTTCGTCCTACCGACTAACGCCATCCGGTTTATATAGACACTGGAGAGTGCTAGGGTTACACAGAGTCGGTTACAATGGTAGGAGATCTACATATCCGTATCGCCAAGCTTGCCTTCCACGTCAAGGAAAGTCCCATCTGGACACGAGACGAAGTCTTCAATCTTGTATCTTCATAGTCTTGGAGTCCGGCCGATGATGGTAGTTCGGCTACTCGGACACCCCCTAGTCCAGGACTCCCTCACCGCCTACCCGTCGTAGCCCCACATCCCGGCGAGGATGGTGGGTTGCGTGTCTGCATCGACGTACCAGGGCTCAACCGAGCCGCATCTCAGGAGCGCCTCTGGCCTTCACGCGTGGGGCGTTGTGAGGGTCCACCTCACAACTACGTTCGCATCCCTTCGGCCTGCTGAACACGGCCGCTGCCCACCAGCGCCTGATGAGGAGCATCCTGGAAGCTCAGGTGGCCAGGCACCACGCGTTCCTGGAGGAGATGGAGATGGACCTTGAGGAGCCGCCCGGACCCCAAGAGCCTCCCGAGGCACAGGGCTTCGAAGGCTCGTGAGGGTTGGCTTCTTCACCGCGTGTCGTCAGCTACTCCGACGCTCGCTCTGCGATGGTATCAAGTGACACCTTTTCAAGTTCTATCTTCAGCTGGGTGCGCCCAAAGGGTTGCATCATTCCTAGGTCGCGTGGTTACGTCCCTGCGGCATGTATCCGTTTTTCTTGATGTTCTTTACCTACCTTGTTGGGGGCGCCCCTCGGGCTGCATTATCCCCAAGCTGCTCGGGCCGGAACCAGTGGCATTTACTTTTCCCGCATCTATCTAAATGGATTTGCTCCTTCATGCTTAACCTGCTCGACTTAATTACCTGCTCGATTGACACCTACCTTCAGAGTTGCATGCTCTGGCACGGCACTTGCGCACGGGTCCGTCCCTGCAACGCTGAAAAATCTGAGTGGCTGAGCTCTGGCTGCAGCAGCCCCGCAAGGCACCACCTCACCAGGCCCTCAGTGCCCCAATCACTCCCTCGGAGCGATCAATGGTTAGCTGACAACCGTGGCGACGAACCTTGTTTCCCCTCATGATTGGTATGCAGGACCCGCTCCAGGAGTAATGCTGGTGGCATCACGAGCCTTCTCTCCTTCTCTCCGGCACGACCCGCTTGCGCGTTAAAAGGGGGGCGCCTAAGCATCGCGGCTCATGGGCTCTTACTGGATCTCCAGCCCTCACCCCCTGGCCTTGACCCATGGCATCGCGACCTGTCATACCAGCGGCAGCTGAGCTCGCTCGAGGGCCAGGGCCTGAGGACGCATAGCATTTATGGAAGCGCGAGGGAGAGGGAAGAAGCTTGCGTGGGCCTAACCCAGCAGCACCTCAGTTTTCGCCGCGCGGGCCCGGCGCCTCAACGAAAACTACTCCAAGCCTACAAGATAAGTCGCGTGAAAACTGACTCGACTTCGTGCTTAATCCTCGCCTACTGCAGCTCTCTCACGGCAATGTTGCTTGCCTTTCTCGCCCAGCGGAGGCTGCTTGAGCGCTAAGGGGGACCTCCTGAGCATCACAACTCAAGGGCTCTTACTAGACCTTGGGCCACTCACCTCCTGGCCTTGACCACGGCATCGCGACCTGGCATACCAGCGATGGCTGAAGCCTGCCTGGGGACCGGGACCTGTCAGCATAGAGCACCAAGCCCTCGTGAGGAAAGAAAGGGGGAGCCAAGCCAGGACAGGACAAGCACCTCGCATTGATTCGTCTTGAGAATGTAATATTTATAAAAGACATGGCCAGTGCCTTACATACCCCCGCGGGGTGGTACTTCGATTCCTCGCAGGGAACAAAAGGTCCTAATCCTAAGGTGCGCTAACTACGCACGCCTCCGCAGGAGACGCCATCATCAATAGTGGGTCGTCAGGCACCGGCGCCAACCCCATCCAAATCAGTGGCGTCGGCAACCTGACGAGCCCGCCCTGCTTCGAGCGCGACGTGAGCTCGAGGGCTCGTAGCTGTCGTCGCTCATCTCCGGGGTCGCGTGAAGCTCGGCAAAGTCGCTGGACCCTCCAGCACTCCCGCTGCCGCCTGAGGAGCTGCTGGGGAAGCGATTGGCGGGCCTGGCCCTTCCCACGATGATGCCCTGGCCGCTTTTCTCAGGGTAGCATTCCAGCCGGCGTCCTTCCGCATCAAAGACCTTGAAGAACATCAGGGAGGCGCCATCATAGACGAGGTGGATTACAAGGGCGCCCCCTATCCGGCAGACCCGGGCGATCTCGCCCCAGCCACGGGTCATGTAGACCTTGCCCAGAGCGACGACCTCGACCTCCTCGCCGGTCACGGGGGTGCTGCAGTCAGCGTGCTGCAGCCAGAGCTCAAGAGGTCCCCTCGGCGGGATCTCAAAGGCGAATCCAAGACTGAGGAGCCATGGCAGCGTGGAGCACGAGCTCACAAGAGGAGCCCTCGGCATGGACTCCAGGAGGAACGACACGCACTGCCGTAACCCGTCGGCGTCGACGGCGGCGCCGGCGGTGTCGATCGGCGCATTCTTCCCCAGGGCCCTCAATCCGAGCATACAAGGGCAGCGGGAACCCCGGCGGTGGCCGCTCATACCATGGCCTCGACGCCTCCTGCAGCCCGTCCTCGTCTCGGCGGCAGAGAACTAACCGCTTCTTCGATGGAAGCGGGTCAGGACCCTCTCGGGGGGCATTTCCCTTCTCTTCTGCAGAGAACCGGCGGATTGGTGCCATTGGCGTGTGGCGTAGCGATGTCGAAGATGAAGAAGAGGAGGAGTAGCAAGGGGAGACAAACTAGGATGGCTCGCGTCGTTCTGTACTTATAGCCGGAGGAGGCCAACCGTCGGCCTCCACGATTGTAGGTAATCATGACCCATTTCTGCATGCAGGGACTTGTCAAGTCGTGCGGTTGCCGAGGCGTCGTGGGAAAGCGGGGACGCCCACGTCCAATCAACTGCCACACGGCGCCCAAGGCCGCAGGCTGTTGGGGCCTGCGGCGCTTCGCACTTGCCCATTTGCTTCTCTGCTAAGCCAAGTCCGGGCGCGCCTTGGGCCCGGGGGCTACTTTCGGTGTTCTGGGAACAGGAGTCCCCAGACTTGTCTGCCTGCGGCCTGCGGCGTGGCTCGAGTGGGGGCCCAATGCAGCCCAGCCTCATCAGCTCAAGCTCGAGACCCTCGCGAGGAGCCAGGCCTCACGGGGCGGACGACAGGAAACTTCCTCAGGAGCAGCCTCCTCAGGCAGGCTCACAAGGAGGCGGAGAGATCAAGGTGGGGTACCTCCCGAGGAGCCAGTGACGCAAGCCATGATGATCGAAGGCCAAGCGGGCGCCAGGCGGGCGTCGGCCTGCGCAATGTCCTTGTTTCCCTTTCGGTGCAAAGGAGGCAAGCACAGACCAAGGCATCAGGCAAAGGTTACCGTTTCGGTGCAATAAGACCAAGACCAGCAGAACGGCAGGATGGAGCTCATAGTGGAGCCCAGGGCGGCGTCATCGTCAGGGCCTTTGGCAGCTGAAGACCAACTTTAGTCAGGATAAGTGTACCAGATGTTCCCCTTCAAAATGGCCAATTGTTGGCACCCTTCCCGCTCATTATTTGGGGGAGAGGCCCAAGGCCTCGCTCTATAAATAGGACTAGCCACCACAGGGTAGGGGCATCGAGAAACAGATTGCCAGAGAGAGAGAGAGAGAGAGAAGTGACTGAATTCACCCAAGTAGTTCATCGCACCAGCTCAAGAACAGCCCCTCGCGAGGTTGTTTTCCCTTTGTACTGTTTACCATCAGCCCCAGAGGCAATCCACCACACCACACACTGGAGTAGGGTACTACACCACAATGGTGGCCTGAACCAGTATAATTCTTGTGTCCTTTGTCTTTCTTGCTTAGATCTTTGCGAGACTTGAGACGCGAGCTGGTAGGGGAGAGATTTCCGTGCGCACCCCAATGTTCTAACCTCAAGGGTCTGCCGGAACCTGAAATCCGACAAGTTATGTCATTTGGTTTGACTAATTCCCCTTCCTATTTCATGAGTATGATGAACAAGGTGTTCATGGAGTTTTTGGATAAGTTCGTTGTGGTGTTCATTGATGACATATTGGTCTACTCGAAGAATGAAGAGGAGCATAAGGAACATTTGCGTTTAGTTCTCGAGAATCTTAGGGAACATCAGTTGTATGCCAGGTTCAGCAAATGTGAGTTTTGGTTGAAGGAAGTTGGATTTCTCGGACATGTTATATCCGGAGAAGGAATAATAGTAGACCCTACCAAGGTTGCTTATGTCACTAAATGGTTGGCACCCACCTCAGTGGGAGAGATCAGAAGTTTTCTTGGACTCATAGGTTATGATCGGATATTTATTGAGAATTTTTCCAAGATTGCGAAGCCCATGACGGAGTTATTGAAGAAGTATACCAAATTCAAATGGACTGAGAATTGTGAGGCCAGTTTTCATGAGTTGAAGAAACATTTGGTTTCAGTCCTAGTACTGATTCTCCCAGACATACACAAAGATTTCCAAGTGTATTGCAACGCTTCACGTCGAGCACTTGGAGGTGTGCTTATGCAGGACGGAAGAGTTGTTTCATATGCCTCACGACAGCTTCGACCTCATGAGTTGAATTATGCTACACACGATTTGGAGTTAGCAGTCGTAGTGCATGCACTCAAGACATGGAGACGTTTTCTCATCGGTAACCATTGTGATGTTTACATGGATCATAAGAGTTTGAAGTACATCTTCACACAGAAGGAGTTAAACATCAGGAAAAGGAGATGGTTGGAGCTCATAAAGGATTATGACATGAGATTGCATTATCATCCAGGAGAGGTCAATGTCGTAGTAGATGCATTGAGCCGCAAGAGTTATGTTAACACGCTCATAACCGGAGGATTACCTAAGGAGTTAGCAGACGACCATCGAGAGCTATGCCTCGAGATAGTTCCGAGAGGTTATGTTGCAGCATTGGAAATTAAGTCCATTTTGTTGGGTAAGATCAGAGAAGCCCAGAAGATGGACAATGAGATTGCTGAGATAAAGGAAAGGATGAGTAAAGGAAAGGCTAAAGGATTTCATGAGGATGAGCACGACATTTTATGGTTCGAGGATCGTATTTATGTGCCTAATGACCCTGAGATCAGGAAGTTGATTCTTTAGGAGGCTCATGATTCGCCTTACTCGATTCATCCAGGCAACACTGATACGTCCATTTTGCATCATGCTTTTATATCAATATTTATTGCATTATGGGTTGTTATTACACATTATATCTTAATACTTATGGATATTCTCTCTTATTTTACAAGGTTTACCATGAAGAGGGGGAATAACGACAGCTGGAATTCTGGCTGGAAAAGGAGCAAACGTTGGAAACCTATTCTGCACAACTCCAAAAGTCCTAAAACTCCACGAAACAACTTTTTGGATTTAATAAGAATTTATGAGCAAAAGAAATAGGCTAGGGGGCCCACACCCTGTCCAGGAGACAGGGGCGCCCCCCCTGTAGGGCGCGGCCCCCTATCTCCTGGGCCCCCTGGTGGGCCTCCGGCATCCATCTTCTGCTATATCATCAATTTTACCCTCGAAAAAATCGGGGGCAAGCTTACGGGACGAAACTCCACAGCCATGAGGCGGAACCTTGGCGGAATCAATCCAGGGCTCCGGCGGAGCTGTTCTGCCGGGGACACTTCCCTCCGGGAGGGGGGAATCGTCACCAACGTCATCACCAACGATCCTCTCATCGATAGGGGGTCAATCTTCATCAACATCTTCACCAGCACCATCTCCTCTCAAAACCCTAGTTCATCTCTTGTATCCAATCTTGTATCAAAACCAAAAATTGGTACCTGTGGGTTGCTAGTAGTGTTGATTACTCCTTGTAGTTGATGCTAGTTGGTTTACTTGGTGGAAGATCATATGTTCAGATCATTTATGCATATTATTACTCCTCTGATTATGAACATGAATATGCTTTGTGAGTAGTTACGTTTGTTCCTGAGGACATGGGTGAAGTCTTGCTATTAGTAGTCATGTGAATTTGGTATTCGTTCGATATTTTGATGAGATGTATGTTGTCTTTCCTCTAGTGGTGTTATGCGAACGTCGACTACATGACACTTCACCATTATTTGGGCCTAGAGGAAGGCATAGGGAAGTCATAAGTAGATGATGGGTTGCTAGAGTGACAGAAGCTTAAACCCTACTTTATGCGTTGCTTCGTTAGGGGTTGATATGGACCCATATGTTTAATGTTGTGGTTAGGTTTACCTTAATACTCCTTTTTGTAGTTGCGGATGCTTGCAATAGGGGTTAATCATAAGTGGGATGCTTGTCCATGTTAGGGCAGTACCCAAGTGTCGGTCCACCCACATATCAAATTATCAAAGTACCGAACGCGAATCTTATGAACGTGATGAAAACTAGACTGGCGATAATTCCCAATGTGTCCTCGGGAGCTCCTTCTTCATTATTAGAATTTGTCCAGGCTTATCATTATCTACATAAAGGATTGGGCCACCTTGCTGCACTTTGTTTACTTTATTTACTTTTTGCTCGTTACTATTTATCTTATCACAAAACTATCTATCACCTACTATTTCAGTGCTTGCAGAGAAAACCTTACTGATAACCGCTTATCATTTCCTTCTGCTCCTCGTTGGGTCGACACTCTTACTTATCGAAAGGACTACGATAGATCCCCTATACTTGTGGGTCATCAAGACTCTTTTCTGGCACCGTTGCCGGGGAGTGTAGCGCTTTTGGTGAGTGGAACTTGGTAAGGAAACATTTATATAGTGTGCTGAAATTTTCTGTTACTTGTCACTATGGAAACTAATCCTTTGAGGGTCTTGTTGGGGTATCTTCACCCCAACCAGAAGAGCAAAGAGATGCTCCTCAACCTACTATACTTTATGAAAATATTCACTTTGAAATTCCTTCGGGTATGATAGAAAAACTGCTAGCTAATCCTTTTGTAGGAGACGGAACATTGCATCCTGATTTACACATTATCTTTGTGGATGAAGTTTGTGGATTATTTAAGCTTGCAGGTATTCCCGATGATGTTGTCAAAAGGAAGGTCTTCCCTTTATCTTTGAAGGGATATGCAATGACATGGTATAGGCTATGTGATGATACGAGATATTGGAATTATTAGCAATTGAAGTTGGAATTTCACCAGAAGTTCTATCCTATGCATCTTGTTCATCATGATCGTAATTATATATATAATTTCTGGCCTCGCGAAGGAGAAAGCATCACTCAAGCTTGGGGGAGTCTTAAGTCAATGTTGTATTCATGCCCCAATCATGAGCTCTCTCAGGAAATGATTATTCAGAATTTTTATGCTCGGCTTTCTCTTGATAATCGCAACTTGCTCGATACTTCCTGTGTTGGTTCCTATATGCTGAAGACTATTGATTTCAAATGGGACTTATTGGAAAGAATTAAACTCCACTCTGAAGATTGGGGTTCCGACTATGGTAAGGAGTCAGGTATGACACCTAAGTTTGATTGTGTTAAATCTTTTATGGATACCGATGCTTTCCGTGGATTTAGCTCTAAGTATGGACTTGATTCTGAGATAGTAGCTAATTTTTGTGAAACTTTTGCTACTCACGTTGATCTCCCTAAAGAGAAGTGGTTTAAATATAATCCTCCTATTGAAGTGAAAGTAGTTGCACCTATTATGGTCGAAGAGAAGACTATTACATATAGTGATCCTATTATTCCTACTGCTTATGTCAAAAACCTCCTTTTCCTATTAGGATAAAAGATCATGCTAAAGCTTCGACTGTTGTTCGTAAGAGTAATACTAGGACTTATACACCTCCTGAGCAAATTAATGTTGAACCTGGTATTGCTATGATTAAACATCTCTTGGATGAGGACTTAGATGGGCATGTTATCTCTTTCTTGGGTGAAACTGCTAATATTGCTAGACCCAATAATAAGACACGTAGACCTGTTGTAGGCACGCCTGTTATTTCTGTTAAAATAGGAGATCATTGTTATCATGACTTATGTGATATGGGTGCTAGTGCTAGTGCGATACCTTATGATCTTTATAAAGAAATTATGCACAATATTGCACCTGTTGAATTAGAAGACATTGATGTTACTATTAAGCTTGCTAATAGGGACACCATTAAACCTATTGGTATTGTCAGAGATGTTGAAGTTTTGTGTGGGAAGGTTAAATACCCTGTTGATTTTCTTGTTCTTGGTTCCCCACAAGATGATTTTTGTCCCATTATTTTTGGTAGACCCTTCTTGAATACTGCTAGTGCTAAGATTAATTGTGAAAAGAATATTGTCTCTATTGGCATAGATGGTATGTCTCATGAGTTTAATTTTTCTAAGTTTTGTAGACAACCTCGTGAAAGGGAACCGCCTAGTAAAGATGAGATTATTGGTCTTGCTTCCATTGTTGTTCCTCCAACTGATCCATTAGAACAATATTTGCTAGACTATGAAAATGATATGTTTATGAAGGAAAGGGAAGAAATAGATGAAGTGTTCCTTAAACAAGAACCTATGCTGAAACATAACCTTGCCGTTGAAATTCTTGGGGATCCCCCTCCACCCAAGGATGATCCTGTTAACGGTGTCCTGGACTAGGGGGTACTCACCACGTCGTCTCCCGATCAGTTGGATTGGGCCGAGGATCCCCATGGACGTATACTCATGGGCCAGTCCGGACAGTTGCCGCATACAAGGAAGAATCCACAAGACTTGGCGATCAAGACAAGGACTCCTCCCCCACCGGCGTATTCGGCTAGGACTCTTGTTATCCTAGGCCTCTGGTGCATTATATAAACCGAGGCCAGGCTAGTCGATAGATATACAACAACAATCATATCATAGGCTAGCTTCTAGGGTTTAGCCTCTCTAATCTCGTGGTAGATCAACACTTGTACTATCCATATCATCAATATTAATCAAGCAGGAGTAGGGTTTTACCTCCATCGGGAGGGCCCGAACCTGGGTAAACATTGTGTCCCTTGCCTCCTGTTACCATTGATCCTAAGACGCACTGCTTGGGACCCCCTACCCGAGATCCGCCAGTTTTGACACCGACATTGGTGCTTTCATTGAGTGTTCCGATGTGTGATCGGCGAAAGGATCAATGGCTCGACTGCAGGTCAACTGCGACGTCGGCTTCTTCATCACCAGCTCGACTGGTCACCTTGGCTTGACTGAGGACTGCGCTCTACCTCCGATCGTCATGTTCGGATGAAGGCCTTCATCACACCAACTCCGATTTTTATCAAGATCATGGAGGAGTCATCCATGGAGCTCGGGGGCTCATCGTCAACATTGCCCTCAGGCGACCGTGCTATTTTTTTGGACAGCAAACTTGTATCCGCCGCCACCGCCTCCTCGAGTGTCGCTTAAATGATTACTTCGGTGGAATTATGTGGAATTAAGTCTACAACAACCCTGCAAAAATTTCGTCAAGTTCTGATGGAGGAATCTCCGGCAATCTCCGATATACCGGAGCCCTGTTGAATCTGGACGAGAATCCGGACGAGTTTAGGAAGTGGTATCCAGCATCTAGCTCGGATGTCCTTTGGAGGATCCAACCATTGATTTGCTGCGGAATTCCCATATCTACCACCTGCCAAAAATTTAGCTCGATCCGACCGTCCAAACTCCGGGAAACTTCCGATTAGTGCATCACTTTTTGGATCTGTTTTCTGCGCGAGAACGAATCTGACCCGAATTCATCTTCTTTATGAACGGGATCTCGGACATCCCTTTTGAAGGAAGTTTTCGTATGGGGTGTTGTGCTTTATTCTCAAACACATCCCAGTAGTATTAAAAGTATTCTTGCAATACGAACTTCACCATCGCGCCGGTGTCAAACCAGCCCGACAACATCACTTCACGGCGGCCGACCTGTGTTAGACACGTCGTCGCTTTGTTGAGCCGAGCTCAATTTCTTCGGATCATCATCTCGGCCAGCCGAACAATAGTTCGGCATCGCGAAGGATAAATCATCACCAACATCGCCGCCCCACGGATTACACGGAGCGGGCACACCTGCATCGCCACACGGTCACTTCATCAAGCCGGCATCGACCACGTCACGACCTGCATCGCTGGACCGGGGGCTTCATCATCTCTTCATCAACCTACTCCGGAGACTTCGGCGTCACTAGCCGACCAGCTTTATCACGTTAGCTAGAGCGAGGGCTTTGCCTCGGCGAGCCAACCCTTGTCAGCATCATCATGTCATCGCTTTATCGCCCGTCAGGCAATGGGTGTGCGGATCGAGTCCCAATTTTGGGAATCACCTTTCTTCAGATTGCTACAACAAATAAACCAGGTGCTATTAATCCTAGTTTTTTTTTGCTTGTTAGGGTTCATTTTTCCAAATGAATTATTACTCTGGTTTGTCCGTCATATGTACGCAGGTCAATCAAATGGTGGCCGCATTAACGACGGTCGCATGGTGGTTCGGTCAGTTTCTGTACATAGTCCGGCGAACGCCGCATCCGGAACTCAAACCGACCTGTGAATTCAGGCCTTGCCATGCCTTTACCGCATCATGCCGCCGCCCTGCATCGACATTGACTTCGGCGCCAGGCCATATTTCTTTTATTACTCACTTTGCATAAATTATTTGTTATGCAACGAATTTTTTTATTATTATTATTACTATTATCTCCGGTTTGCACTATTTTTTGTGCACAGGAAAATGATCCAGCCGAACTATATCCTTTGGCGTCACCTCGGCTGGACGGGGGGCTTCGTCAACACTTCATTAGCCCATGTCGAGGACTTCGGCATCACCCTGCCGTCCTGCATTGACCATGCTATGTCACCACTTCGGAGTGCCGAGCTCTTTGCTTCGCCACCTCGGGACCGGCTCGGTGATAGAACCTTGTCCCGCATCAAGCTCGGACCGCGTCATCAATACCGAACACATTAACCAGCTAAGTTGTCTTCATGCTCAAAGTTTTAAATTTTTAACTTGTGTTCGGCTCGGCCAAGCATTATACTTTTTTGGAAAAAAGTTGCTTGTAAAAATTTCCTTGTCCAAACTTTGTTTGTGACGCGCAAATGCAAATACCCCGTTTACTTGGGGTCATGAAGCATTTTCCTCTTGCATATGGTTATACTTGTACGGCTTCGTTCCTTGTTCGTGTATTACGCCACAATATGCACCATATTGAGTTAAGCGATTTGCAAGCTGGGTTGCCTGGCTCCTGTGCTTACCCCTACGTTCCCGATTATTCGGCTAGGGAGTAAAGGGAGCACCTCTGCGATTGTCACGATCGGGTCACCTGAGCCGGACCTCAGACTGGGTGAAGCCGAAAGCTAGCGCTCTTATTGTTTTCAATCATGGTCGGCATACAACGGAACTCATGAGTACAGAAAATCTATTGCACAAGTCTCATAATAACAATGAGCACCGAAGAAAGGCATCGGTGGGGGTACTATTTTCTTCGAAGATGCTTCTTACTCTTCGCAGTAATATAGCATAAGTTCTCTGAGCGCGCTTTGTCTGTTATACGCTTTGTCTGTTGTAGCCTTATGGCATGATTGCCTGGTTATTGGAAACACCATCGATATTCTCGAGAGATGGAGTACATAACACTTTTTGGTCCTTGAACGAAGAGGGAGAAGCCGACGGTCGGTTAAGACGCGTTTAAAGTTTGGTTGAACATAGATACATGCAATCATTCTTTTACCCAAGTCACTTGGGGGCTCTTAAATTTATATGAGCCGTTTTATGATAAGTGTTTTTCTTCTTAGTCGTTGCAGAGTTTTTATCATTATTTATTACTCCTTTTTTTGACACAAGTGTGCGGTCACTAGCCGGGGAGCCTAATTTCTCTCTCAAAACCACTAGAGTTTAGTTTGCTAAACTGGCCTAGTAAGAAGTACTCTGCCTTCGGGATAGGAGGTTGAAGCCGTAGGCTGACCCGCTTGAAGTTTTCAGATAGGATGTGTCATGTTAAAGCACGGCAGAAGCACCTTTTTTTCCTCTAAAGTCCAATTTTCGGATTGGCACCGAACACTTGATCTAGTTTGGACATTAACCTTTTGAATAAGTTTTTTGGCTTTTCGAGCCCATGGCACTTTTAAACTATTTGTGTGTTTTCAGCACAAGTCTCGCAGTGCAACGCCGGACACCTTTAGAGATTCGGCACAAACATACTCGGATATTGCTATATATGCATCAGTTTTGAATTGTGTCTTCGGTCAATAGTTGGGTTGCCCGGCTCCTACGCTTGCCTCCTATGTTCCGCTTTGTTCGGCTAGGTGTGCAAAGGGAGAACCACTGTGATTGTGCTTCCAGCTCACATGGTTAAGCACCTCAGTGGAGAAAGCCGAAAACTGACTATCACAATAAGCGTAAACTGGTCGGCGATCCGATGACGGTGTTAAACGATGGGCCATTCATAACAATGGCCGAAGTGTTTACGGCTTGACCTCGACTGTCGCCGAACACTACCGGGGGCTATTAACTGGCCTCCCAAACTAAATCCTTGATATTTTGCTCTTACATTGGAGCTAAGGTTTCATGATCATGCTTAGCATGACAACCCAAAGAAAGGAACCGATATCAGGACTATTTTCTTTGGAAGACATTTCTTCTGTTAAACAGTAATATAACATGTCTCTCCGCGTACCTTTGTTTATAAAACCGTATGGCCAGATTGCCTTGTTTGTTGTAAATCTTTGCCCTCATAAAGGCTTTATAAAGTAGGACAAACACTCCTCGGCTATTGGCCGAGGAGGTGGAAGCCAATGGTCGGTCAACAAAGTTTTGTACAATGCGGATCCGAGCATTAATGACGTAAAGTACTTGGATACATAGAGTCATTACACATAATTTGTGATTTTACTATGGATATCGATCCTTAATTCGGCCTCCCGTGCCCGCATTAAGGCTCGGGGGCTACTGGGCTTCGGTCTTATTATTTACAAATATTAAAGGGGCACATCGATCCCCTGATCTGGTGTTGCCACCCGACCAGTGTCTCGGGGGCTACTGCATTGCCTATTCTATGCAGAAAATTTTTAAGTGCAATACAGTTTCCGAGGAGATTTTGATCCTCAGGATGGTCGGCCGCACCCAACCTGAGTCTCAAGGACTGAGCACACTGCTTTTTGTGTCCCGAAGTATTCTGCCGAGCTAGGACTTGATCCTCAGGCCGATTTTGCAAATCAACCTGAGTCTCAGCGGTTACTGGGATCAGCGGTCTTATGTCATCCTTCAGGTGCATCTCGGGTTTTAGACCGATACACACCTTGAGGGCTACTGGTTATATATCTCGTCAGAGAATAAATTGCATCAATAAAAAATATCGACCAAAAATCAGCCCATGACCGAGGTGCTGAACCACCTCGGAAGCAGTTCGGCATATAGCTCGGATGCAAGTGGCTGGCTCCTTAGAGGGCATTTCCGGCATTAAGCTCGGCTAAACTCCTTCAGCTTTTTTGGACCAAGATGATCTATGACATCTTGGATATAGTCCGACGTTGGAGCTTGGACATAGTCCGGCATTGGAGCTTGGACACAGTCCGGCGTTGGAGCTTGGACACAGTCCGGCGTTGGAGCTGGGATACATTTCGGTGTTGGAGCTCGAAAGCAGTCCGACATTGGTGCTCGGCTGCAAAAGATACCTCGAATGCAGTCCGGCGTTAGAGCTCGGATGCAAGAGGGCACTGCCTCCCGGGAACAACTACAAACCCGAGGTGTGGCATAAAAATAACAAGGCATTGATAAAGGCCGTAAACTTAAAGGGGCTCCTCGGATACCCGACATGTAAACTCGTCGAATGCATTTTAGCGATCCTCAAGATCGAAGATGAGAAGATTTGTTGAACCAGTTTTCAAGACCGACAACCGAAGATGAAGAACAGTTCGGAAGAATCGAGGAGCGTCCCCAACTTGAAGACCAGTTCAGGGGGCTACTGACGGTGTCCTGGACTAGGGGGTACTCACCACGTCGTCTCCCGATCAGTTGGATTGGGCCGAGGATCCCCATGGCCGTATACTCATGGGCCAGTCTGGACAGTTGCCGCATACAAGGAAGAATCCACAAGACTTGGCGATCAAGACAAGGACTCCTCCCCCACCGGCGTATTCGGCTAGGACTCTTGTTATCCTAGGCCTCTGGTGCATTATATAAACCGAGGCCAGGCTAGTCGATAGATATACAACAACAATCATACCATAGGCTAGCTTCTAGGGTTTAGCCTCTTTGATCTCGTGGTAGATCAACTCTTGTACTACCCATATCATCAATATTAATCAAGCAGGAGTAGGGTTTTACCTCCATCGAGAGGGCCCGAACCTGGGTAAACATTGTGTCCCTTGCCTCCTGTTACCATTGATCCTAAGACGCACTGCTTGGGACCCCCTACCCGAGATCCGCCGGTTTTGACACCGACACCCGTGCTTGAACTCAAACATTTACCTGATAATCTTAAGTATGCTTATCTTGATGAAAAAGAAATATATCCTGTTATTATTAGTGCTAACCTTTTAGAGAAAGAAGAAGAAAGATTATTGAAAACTCTGAAGAAGCACCGAGCTGCTATTGGATATACTCTGGATGATCTTAAGGGCATTAGTCCCACATTATGTCAACACAAAATTTCAGTGGAGAAAGATACCAAACCAGTTAGAGATCCTCGAAGACGATTAAATCCCAAAATGAAGGAAGTGGTAAGGAAGGAGATTCTAAAGCTCCTTGAGGTAGGTATTATTTATCCCGTTGCTGATAGTGAATGGGTAAGCCCTGTCCATTGTGTCCCTAAGGGAGGTATTTCCGTTGTTCCTAATGATAAAGATGAATTGATCCCGCAAAGAATTATTACAGGTTATAGGATGGTAATTGATTTTCGTAAGTTAAATAAAGCTACTAAGAAAGATCATTACCCTTTACCTTTTATTGATCAAATGCTAGAAAGGCTATCCAAACACACACATTTTTGCTTTCTAGATGGTTATTCTGGCTTCTCTCAAATACCTGTGTCCGCGCAGGATCAATCTAAAACTACTTTTACTTGCCCTTTTGGTACTTTTGCTTATAAACATATGCCTTTCGGTTTATGTAATGCACCTGCTACTTTTCAAAGATGCATGATGGCTATATTTTCTGATTTTTGTGAAAATATTTGTGAGGTATTCATGGATGACTTCTCCGTCTATGGATCCTCTTTTGATGATTGTTTGAGCAACCTTGATCGAGTTTTGCAGAGATGCAAAGACACTAGTCTTGTCCTGAATTGGGAAAAGTGTCACTTTATGGTTAATGAAGGCATTGTCTTGGGGCACAAGATCTCTAAGAGAGGTACTGAAGTTGATAAAGCCAAAGTTTATGCTATTGAAAAGATACCATGTCCCAAGGACATAAAAGGTATAAGAAGTTTCCTTGGTCATGCCGGCTTTTATAGGAGGTTCATTAAGGACTTTTCTAAAATATCTAGGCCTCTGACTAATTTATTGCAAAAAGATATTCCTTTTTTCTTTGATGATGATTGTGTAGAAGAATCTGAAACACTTAAGAAAGCTTTGATCACTGCACCTATTGTTCAGCCACCTGATTGGAATTTACCTTTTGAAATTATGTGTGATGCTAGTGATTATGATGTAGGTGCTGTTTTAGGGCAAAGAGTCGATAAGAAATTGAATGTTATTCAGTATGCTAGTAAGACTCTTGATACTGCCCAGAGAAATTATGCTACTACTGAAAAAGAGTTCTTAGCAGTTGTGTTTGCATGTGATGAGTTTAGACCTTATATTGTTGATTCCAAAGTTAGTATTCATACTGATCATGCTGCTATTAAATATCTTATGGAAAAGAAAGATGCTAAGCCTAGACTCATTAGATGGGTTCTCTTGCTCCAAGAATTTGACTTGCATATTATTGATAGAAAGGCAGCTGAGAACCCCGTTGCAGACAACTTGTCTAGGTTAGAGAATGTTCTTGATGACCCACTGCCTATTAATGATAGTTTTCCTGATGAACAATTAGCGGTTGTCAATGCTTCTCGTACTGCTCCTTGGTATGCTGATTATGCTAATTACATTGTTGCTAAATATATACCGCCTAGTTTCATATACCAGCAAAAGAAAAAGTTCTTTTATGATTTAAGACATTACTTCTGGGATGATCCACACCTTTATAAAGAAGGAGTAGATGGTATTATTAGACGTTGTGTGCCTGAGCACGAACAGGAACAAATCCTACGCAAGTGTCACTCTGAATCCTATGGAGGACACCACGCTGGAGATAGAACTGCACACAAGGTACTACAATCTGGTTTTTATTGGCCTACTCTTTTCAAAGATGCTCGTAAGTTTGTCTTATCTTGTGATGAATGTCAAAGAATAGGTAACATTAGTAGACGTCAAGAAATGTCTATGAATTATTCTCTTGTTATTGAACCGTTTGATGTTTGGGGCTTTGATTATATGGGACCGTTTCCTACCTCCAATGGTTATACACATATTTTAGTTGCTGTTGATTACGTTACTAAGTGTGTAGAAGCTATTCCAACTAGTAGTGTTGATCATAACACTTCTATTAAAATGCTTAAAGAAGTTATTTTTCCGAGGTTTGGAGTCCCTAGATATCTTATGACTGATGGTGGTTCACACTTTATTCATGGTGCTTTCCGTAAGATGCTTGCTAAGTATGATGTCAATCATAGAATCGCATCTCCTTATCACCTGCAGTCTAGTGGTCAAGTAGAGTTGAGCAATAGAGAGCTCAAATTAATTTTGAAAAAGACTGTGAATAGATCTAGAAAGAATTGGTCCAAAAAACTTGATGATGCACTATGGGCCTATAGAACTGCATACAAAAATCTTATGGGTATGTCTCCATATAAGATGGTTTATGGAAAAGCATGTCATTTACCTCTATAACTTGAACATAAAGCATACTGGGCTATTAAAGAGCTCAATTATGACTTCAAACTTGCCGGTGAGAAGAGGTTGTTTGATATTATCTCACTTGACGAATGGAGAACCCAAGCATATGAGAATGCCAAGCTCTTCAAAGAAAAAGTCAAACGCTGGCATGATACGAGGATACAAAAGCGTGAGTTTAACGTAGGAGATTATGTGTTATTGTTCAACTCTCGTTTAAGATTTTTTTCAGGAAAACTTCTCTCAAAATGGGAAGGTCCCTACGTTATCGAGGAGGTCTATCGTTCTGGTGCTATAAAAATCAACAACTTCGAAGGTACAAATCTGAGGGTGGTAAACGGTCAAAGAATTAAACATTATATTTCAGGTAATCCTATCAATGTTGAAACTAATATTATTGAAACCATAACCCCCGAGGAATACATAAGAGACACTTTCCAGAACGTTCCAGACTCCGAAAAGGCATAGGTACGTGGTACGGTAAGTAAACCGACTCCAAAACAACTCTAATGGCAATTTTTATCAGTTTTGTATTATTTAAGAATTTTAAGAAGAAAGAAGTAGTCCGAAAGGGACACGAGTCTCCCACGAGAGAGGAGCCCCCCCCCTGTGGGGCGCGCCCCCCTGTCTCGTGGGCACCTCGTGTGCCTCTCGGACTCCGTTTTCTTGTATGTTACATATTTTGGTCGGTAAAAATTCATTATATATACTCCCGAAGGTTTTGACCACCGTATCATGCAAATATATTCTGTTTTCGTTTCGAGTTGTTCCTCTTGCAGAACAAAGCGAGATGTCTTCTCAGGAATCAGTTGGGGAGAGCCGGGTGTCTCACCCAACGCCAGGTCCAGGAGCAAATAGCGATGCCTATCACTTTGGACTATCAATGGAGGATGAGATGGAGGCTGATTTCAAAGGGATAGATAACATGGAGGAAGATCAAGAAGTTACCTCTCGTCTCCAAGCAGAATTCACTCTGGGGGAACTACCTAGCCTGGCTGTCCCTGCACAGTCATCCCTTCCAACTCTAGATTTCTTTCTTATGAAAATATGAAAAAGAGTTTCACGTGTTCTCCAGAAGCTATGCAGCATCCTTGGGTAAAAGGAGCTTTGGCCGTTACGGGCAAGCTCCGTAAAGAAATTATGGACCTCAAACAACAGGTCAATAAGTTCGAGGAGGAGAACCGTATCCTGAAGGGCATCATCGCCAAGAAGATCATAACACCAACCGTGAAGAAGGAGAAATAATCACATGGGTATGGGCACTCCCCTTGGCAACTGCCAAGCTTGGGGGAGGTGCCCCGGTATCGTATCACCATCACACTCCTATCTTTACCGCTTTATTTAGTTCGATCCTTTTAGTAGTATCTTGATCTAGTAGTTTGAAGTTTTTGATATCAAGCAGTTTTGAGTTTTGCATTGTGATCTCTTTATGTAAGCGAGTCCGTGTGCTATCTATAATAAATATTAGTGTTGAGTCAAGGGCTTTGCTATGCTGCTATGATCTTGAGAAAGTAGAAAGAACAAAAGAGTTCATATTGATCTTATGGATAGTGATAACTTCACACATAGAAAGTATGAGGCATAAAAATTGTTGAGAGTTGATGAACGTAGCCTTGGCCATCGTTGCAATTAATAGGAAGTGATAAGGAAAGAAGGGTTCACATATAAATATATTATCTTGGACATCTTTTATGATTGTGAAGCACTCATTAAGTATGACATGCTAAAAGAGTTGATGTTGGACAAGGAAGACAACGTAATGGTTTATGTTTTCCGACATCTCAGTTAAAGTATATTGTCATTGACCTTCCAAACATGTTGAGCTTGCCTTTCCCCCTCTTGCTAGCCAAATTCCTTGCACCAAGTAGAGATACTACTTGTGCTTCCAAATATCCTCAAACCCAGTTTTGCCATGAGAGTCCACCAAACCTACCTATGGATTGAGTAAGATCCTTCAAGTAAGTTATCATCGGTGCAAGCAATAAAAATTGCTCTCTAAATATGTATGACTTATTAGTGCAGAGAAAATAAACTTTGTACGAACTTGTTGTGGAAGTAATAAAAGTGACAGACTGCATAATAAAGGTCCACATACAAGAGGCAATATAAAGTGACATTCTTTTGCACTAAGACTTTATGCATCAACCCTAAACGCGCATGACAACCTCTGCTTCCCTCTGCGAAGGGCCTATCTTTTACTTTATGTTTTACTTTATGCTTGAGTCAAGGTGATCCTCACCTTTCCCTTTTTCATTTTATCCTTTGGCAAGCTCCTCGTGTTTGAAAGATCATGATACATATATCCAATTGGATGTAAGTTGGCATAGGCTATTATTGTTGACATCACCTAAAGGTGAATACGTGGGAGGCAACACAATAAGCCCCTATCTTTCTCAGTGTCCGGCTGAAACTCTATAACCACAAGTATTGCGTGAGTCTTAACAATTGTGGGAGACTACGAGATAGTTGAGTATGTGAGCTTGTTGAAAAACTCTATTATTGACTCTTTCTGATGTTACGATAAATTGCAATTGCTTCAGTGACTGAGATTATAGTTTGTTAGTTCCCAATGAAGTTTTTGAACCATACTTGACATTGTGAATTGCTTATTACTTGAGCATAGGAAATCATATGACAAAATCCATATATGTTGCTGTTATTAGAATGATCATGATGCCCTCATGTCCGTATTTTATTTTTATCGACACCTCTATCTCTAAACATGTGGACATATTTTTCGATTTCGGCTTCCGCTTGAGGACAAGCGGGGTCTAAGCTTGGGGGAGTTGATACGTCCATTTTGCATCATGCTTTTATATCAATATTTATTGCATTATGGGTTGTTATTACACATTATATCTCAATACTTATGGCTATTCTCTCTTATTTTACAAGGTTTACCATGAAGAGGGGGAATGCCGGCAGCTGGAATTCTGGCTGGAAAAGGAGCAAACGTTGGAAACCTATTCTGCACAACTCCAAAAGTCCTGAAACTCCACGAAACAACCTTTTGGATTTAATAAGACTTTATGAGCAAAAGAAATAGGCCAGGGGGCCCACAACCTGTCCAGGAGACAGGGGGCGCGCCCCCTTGTAGGGCGCGGCCCCCTATCTCCTGGGCTCCCTGGTGGGCCTCCTGCGTCCATCTTCTGCTATATCATCACGTTTACCCTGGAAAAAATCGGGGGCAAGCTTACGGGACGAAACTCCGCCGCCACGAGGCGGAACCTTGGCGGAATCAATCTAGGGCTCTGGCGGAGCTGTTCTGCCAGGGACACTTCCCTCCGGGAGGGGGAAATCATCACCAACGATCCTCTCATCGAGAGGGGGTCAATCTCCATCAACATCTTCACCAGCACCACCTCCTCTCAAAACCCTAGTTCATCTCTTGTATCCAATCTTGTATCAACACCACAAATTGGTACATGTGGGTTGCTAGTCATGTTGATTACTCCTTGTAGTTGATGCTAGTTGGTTTACTTGGTGGAAGATCATATGTTCAGATCCTTTATGCATATTATTACTCCTCTGATTATGAACATGAATATGCTTTGTGAGTAGTTACGTTTGTTCCTGAGGACATGGGTGAAGTCTTGCTATTAGTAGTCATGTGAATTTGGTATTCGTTCGATATTTTGATGAGATGTATGTTGTCTTTCCTCTAGTGGTGTTATGTGAACGTCGACTACATGACACTTCACTATTATTTGGGCCTAGAGGAAGGCATAGGGAAGTAATAAGTAGATGATGGGTTGCTAGAGTGACAGAAGCTTAAACCCTAGTTTATGCGTTGCTTCGTTAGGGGTTGATATGGAGCCATATGTTTAATGTTGTGGTTAGGTTTACCTTAATACTCCTTTTTGTAGTTGCGGATGCTTGCAATAGGGGTTAATCATAAGTGGGATGCTTGTCCATGTTAGGGCAGTACCCAAGTGTCGGTCCACCCACATATCAAATAATCAAAGTACCAAACACGAATCTTATGAACGTGATGAAAACTAGCTTGATGATAATTCCCAATGTGTCCTCGGGAGCTCCTTCTTCATTATTAGAATTTGTCCAGGCTTATCCTTAGCTACATAAAGGATTGGGCCACCTTGCTGCACTTTATTTACTTTATTTACTTTTTGCTCGTTACTATTTATCTTATCACAAAACTATCTATCACCTACTATTTCAGTGCTTGCAGAGAAAACCTTACTGAAAACCGCTTATCATTTCCTTCTGATCCTCGTTGGGTTCGACACTCTTACTTATCGAAAGGACTACAATAGATCCCCTATACTTGTGGGTCATAAAACACCAAGATGTATCTGGATTTGAAGGAAAGTTTCTGGTGGACAGGAATGAAGAAGGATATTGCCGAGTATGTAGCAATATGTGATGTATGTCAGAGAGTTAAGGCAGAGCATCAGAAACCAGCAGGGTTACTACAGCCATTGTCAATACCTAAATGGAAGTGGGATAAACTTGGCATGGATTTTATCACTTGATTACCCAGTACTCATTCAGGCTATGACTCAATCTGGGTTGTAGTTGATCGCTTGATCAAGGTAGCCCATTTCATCCCTGTGAAGACAACTTATACGAGTGCAAAGTTGGCAAAGATATACATGACCAGGATCGTATGTCTGCATGGAGTTCCGAGGACCATCATATCAGATAGAGGAACACAGTTTAATTCAAAGTTTTGGAACCAGTTGCATGAAACTTTGGTTACCAGGATAGAGTTCAGTACAGCCTTTCATCCACAGACAGATGGACAGACCGAGAGAGTCAACCAGATTCTGGAGGACATGTTGAGAGCTTGTGCGCTAGATTATGGATCTAGTTGGGATGACAATTTGCCCTATGCAGAGTTCTCCTATAACAACAGTTATCAAACCAGTTTCAAGATGGCCCCTTTCAAAGCTTTGTACGGAAGGAGGTGTAGGGCACCGTTATCATGGGATGAAGTTGGAGATCAAAAATTGTTCGAACCAGACTTAATCAGAGATTCTGAAGAGAATGTTAAGTTGATTCGGGATAGACTCAAGGTAGCCCAATCCAGGCAGAAGAGTTATGCAGATACTAAACGCAAGGAGGTAGCTTACGAAGTCGGAGATAGAGCATATCTTCGTGTGTCCCCACTTCGAGAAGTTAAGCATTTTGGAGTCAAGGGAAAGCTAGCACCATGTTTTGTGGGACCATACAGAGTTTTGGAACGCATGGGAGAAGTTGCGTACAAGTTGGAATTACCCGAAGGATTGTCCGGAGTTCATGATGTGTTTCATGTTTCCTAGTTGAAGAAGTGCCACGCCGAGATGGCCGACATTCCTCTGAGAGATACAGTGCCACTAGAAGCAATTCAGCTGGATAGTGATCTGACCTATGAAAAGAAGCCCGTCAAGACTCTCGAGTTTTCTAGCCGAGTTACTCGCAGCAAGATTATCAAGTTTTGCAAAGTTTAGCAGAGCCACCATACCAAGGATGAAGGCACCTGGGAGCAAGAAGAAGACCTCCGCAAGAACCACCCAAACCTTTTTGCTGACCAACCCAAATCTCGAGGGCGAGATTCATCTTAAGGGAGGTAGGTTTGTAACATCCCAATTTTCAATTTGGATGTTATGCATATCATATTTTATTTGCATTTGGTTGTGATCCAAGAAATCTTAAGCAAGTCAAGGACCCAAGGAGAGAGTTGGAGGTTTGACAAAAATTTCATATTTGAATTTATTTCAAATTTAAAAAGAGGATCAATTTGATATTCGACAACTTCTCTCCAATTATTTCCAACAATAAAAATAAATGAGAGAAGATAAAATGACTTCTTCAAATCAGAGGAGAATTATTGGAGAAGAAATTTTCAAATAAAATTATTATTTTATTTCAATTTTATTTGCATTTTATTTGAATTGGAGAAAAACATGCATTTTTAAAAAATTGCATTTAGTCCAGAAAAATGTTCATTTTGTTCCAAATATTAGGTTTGAACGGTGAAAATTGTTTCCGGATTTTTTACGATTTTATTTATATTTTACTAGGACTTTTCTTTGCGGAAACCGCTTTAAAAAAATCTGCGTGCGACCTAACTGGGCCGGCCCAGCCCAGCCGGGCCACGGGCCAGCCGCCGCCAATCGCCTCCCGTCGCCCGTGTCCGCCCCGGACTCCGGCAGGGTGTCCCGGATGACGCCGCCGCCGCTGCCCCCTGCCCAAGTCGGAGGAGCCCGACCCCCTCTTTAAAAGGAGCTGCTCCGGCCCCCTCTTCTCCTTAAAGCCTCCACCGCCGGCCGCGTCGCGCCGCCGCAAGCCAGCGCCACTGCTGCTCGCGCCTCGCGCCGCCACCGCATGCTGCTGCTACTGCCACTGCCGCCTCGCTCACCGCCGGAGCCGAGCCCTGCCTCGCTGGATCTCGCCTCCGCCGGCCATTTTTGTTTAGCCGGTAAAAATCGTCGAGTTTTTTACGGTTTTGTTCGGTTTAATTATTAGATCTGTTTTTTAGTTAGTTTGTTAGATTACAATCGTTCACCTGTTAGATTGTCTTAATGAACGTATTCGTTCCTTTAGTTCTGTTAGGGAACGTTCGTTCTGTAGATTTTTCTTTTTAGTTTTATTTTGGCCTAGGGACCTATCCGCGAATAGTTTTTTCGCGATTTAGCCCCTGATCTTAAAACTAGCGTAACTTTTTGCTCGTTTATCCAAATTAGATGAAACCAGCGCCTAAATCTTTATAACGATCTCTTCTTTCTAGTAAACCAACTTGAACATGATTTTGACAATTTAAAATTTGAGTTTAGTCCAGATTATTATTCGATCTTGTTTTGTTTGTATCTTATGTTTCTAACTCCGTTTGAGTTGTTTTTTTTTTTGCACATCGTAGCTAATCACATGTACCTACTGTTAAGATCAAATCCACATGAAAATAATGTTGTTAGGTTTTGTAATCTGTTCAGTTTAATCATTTGCTTGTGTCGAGTTTGATTTGGATCTTTTCTCGTTTTGTCTCTGTTTCGTTTGAGTGATTGCTTATGTATGCTATTGTTTGTCTATGCTAGATTATCCGGAGTGCAAAGTTTGTTACTACAATTCACTAGAGTTTGCAGATCGTCAGCAAGGCAAGTTACACTTTGATCATACTCTTCTATACCCAGTTTTTACTATGCATTATTATTGACCCTCAAATATTTGCATGATTAGGATTGGGAACATGTGGATTGGTTGTAGTACTTGAGGTAGGAACCTAATACCTTTTGATCACCCCGGGAATATATGTTATGTTCTATTATTGCTTAGCCATGCTCGTAGACGGGGATTGGATCGTGATACACATGGAAGTTATGAGAGTTATTAATCTTGGATAACATTAAGGTAGCAACTTTAATACACATCTGGGTGGATTGGTTGGGCACCTGGAGAATCCAGTGTTTGCCATTGGGAAATCCCGGAGTACCCGTATGATTTTTCCTTGGTTCTCCACCTAGGCTCAAAGGGATCATATGATATTTCATGCCTAGAAACTTTCGTGTGCAGCCACAAGCCATTATGGGCTCTGGCATAGTTGAGTAAGTTGTATGAGCTCTCGAAGAGGTGGACTAGCATATGTAGGGGAAAGTAGGTGTACCGGTCTGCCCAGAGTAGAGAGTTAATGCTTCAGAAAGACTGTGTCTTGATCTTCCGATCATGAATGCGGTCGAGTCTTGTGTGGAAAAGTGTGCAACCTCTATAGAGTGTATAAACTAATCATGGTTAGCCATGTACCCGGTTATGGACATCTTGAGTATCTGGAATTAGATATTATTGTTGATCTCATCACTCTTTAATTAATTGAATTGGGTTTAATAATGATACTTCTTTAAATTGGGATTTTGAGTTAGAGGAACCTTCTCGAATATTGGTACAACTTGGGAGTAGTAAATAAAATTTATTCCTTTGTTGTAGGGAAAAACTAGCTTTATGCAAAATCATAAACTTAGAGCCTCCACCAGCCAAATATTGCATGTAGATATAGTTCTTACATTCGTTGCTTTACAGTGTAACTCTGCCAGCATATTGCTACCTCTTGAGCATGCGTTGGTTTTCCCTTGAAGAGGAAAGGTTGATGCAGCAAAGTAGCATAAGTATTTCCCTCAGTTTTTGAGAACCAAGGTATCAATCCAATAGGAGGCTACACTCAAATCCCGAGTACCTGCAACAAATAAATAAGAACCTTGCAACCAACGCGATAAAGGGGTTGTCAATCCCTTCATGGCCACTTGCAAAAGTGAGATCTGAAAGAGATAATAAGGTAAATATTTTTGGTATTTTTATGATATAGATTGGAAAGTAAAGATTGCAAAATAAAATAGATCAGAAACTTATATGAAGGAAAATAGACTCGGGGGCCATAGGTTTCACAAGTATCTTCTCTCAAGGTAGCATAAGTATTACGGTGGGTGAACAAATTACTGTCGAGAAATTGATAAAAAAACTGCATAGTTATGAGGATATCTAGGCATGATCATGTATATAGGCATCACATCCGCGACAAGTACATCGAAAGGATTCTGCATCTACTACTATTACTCCACACATCGACCACTATCTAGCATGCATCTAGAGTATTAAGTTCATAAGAACAGAGTAACGCTTTAGGCAAGATGACATGATGTGGAGGGATAAACTCAAGCAATATGATATAAACCCCATCTTTTTATCCTTGATGGCAATAATACAATACGTGCCTTGCTGCCCCTGCTATCACTGGGAAAGGATACCGCAAGATTGAACCCAAAGCTAAGCACTTCTCCCATTGCAAGAAAGATCAATCTAGTAGGCCAAACCAAACTGACAATTCGAAGAGACTTGCAAAGATAACAAATCATACATAAAAGAATTCAGAGGAGATTCAAATATTGTTCATAGATAATCTTGATCATAAACGCACAATTTATCGGATCTCGACAAACACACCGCAAAATGAATTACATCGAATAGATCTCCAAGAAGATCGAGGAGAACTTTGTATTGAGATCCAAAGAGAGAGAGAAGAGGCCATCTAGCTAATAACTATGGACCCAAAGGTCTGAGGTAAACTACTCACACTTCATTGGAGAGACTATGGTGTTGATGTAGAAGCCCTCCATGACCGTTTCCCCCTCCGATGGAGCGCCGGAAAAGGCCCCAAGATGGGATCTCACGGGTACAGAAGGTTACAGCGGTGGAAATAGGGTTTTGTGGAGCTCTGGGATGGTTTTAGGGTATATGAGTATATATAGGCGAAAGAAGTCAGTCAGGGGAGCCACGAGGGGCCCACGAGGGTGGGGGCACCCCTACCCCCCTGTGCGCGCCTCCCTGCCTCGTGGCCGCCTCGTTTCTTCCTTGACATCCACTCCAAGTCTCCTGGATTGCGTTTGTTCCAAAAACGGCTCTCCCAAAGGTTTCGTTCCGTTTGGAGTCCGTTTGATATTCTTTTTTTGCGAAACACTAAAATAGGCAAAAAACAACAATTTGGACCGGGTCTCCGGTTAATAGGTTAGTCCCAAAAATAGTATAAAAGTGTATAATAAAGCCCATTAAACATCCAAAATAGATAATATAATAGCATGGAACAATCAAAAATTATAGATACGTTGGACACGTATCAAGCATCCCCAAGCTTAATTCCCGCTCGTCCTCGAGTAGGTAAATGGTAAAAACAGATTTTTTTTGATGTGGAATGCTACCTGGCATAATTCTCAATGTATTTTTCTTTATTGTGGCACGAATGTTCAGATCCGAAAGATTCAACACAAAAGTTTAATATTGACATAAGAGTAATAATACTTCAAGCACACTAACAAAGTAATCATGTCTTCTCAAAATAACATGGCCAAAGAAAGTTATCCCTACAAAATCATATAGTCTAGCTATGCTCTATCTTCATCACACAAAATATTTAAATCCTGCACAACCCCGGTTTTAGCCAAGCTATTGTTTCATACTTTAGTATTCTCAAACTTCTTCAATCTTCACGCAATACATGAGCGTGAGCCATGGACATGCACTATAAGTGGAATAGGATGGTGGTTGTGGAGAAGACAAAAAGGAGAAGATAGTCTCACATCAACTAGGCGTATCAACGGGCTATGGAGATGCCCATTAATAGATATCTATGTGAGTGAGTAGGGATTTTCATGCAACGGATGCACTAGAGCTGTAAGTGTATGAAAGCTCATCAAAAGAAACTAAGTGGGTGTGCATCCAACTTGCTTGCTCACGAAGACCTGGGGCAATTAGAGGAAGCCCATCATTGGAATATACAAGCCAAGTTATATAATGAAAAATTCCCACTAGCATATGAAGGTGACAACATAGGAGACTCTCTATCATGAAGATCATGGTGCTACTTTGAAGCACAAGTGTGGTAATAGGATAGTAACATTGTCCCTTCTCTCCTTTTCTCTCATTTTTTCCCTTTTTGGTGGGCTTCTTTGGCCTCTTTTTTTTATTTGGGCTTCTTTGGCCTCTTTTATTTTCATAAAGTCCGGAGACTAATCCCAACTTGTGAGAGAATCATTGCTTCCATCATCCTTTCCTCACATGGGAAAATGCTCTAATAATGAAGATCATCACACTTTTATCTACTTACAACTCAAGAATCTTAGAACAAGATATGACTCTATGTGGATGCCTCCGGCGGTGTACCGGGATAATGAATCAAGAGTGACATGTATGAAAGAATTATGAATGGTGGCTTTGACACAAATACGATGTCAACTACATGATCATGCAAAGCAATATGACAATGGTGGAGCGTCTCATAATAAACATAACGATGGAAAGTTGCATGGCAATATATCTTGGAATGGCTATGGAAATGCCATAATAGGTAGGTATGGTGGCTGTTTTGAGGAAGGTATATGGTGGGTGTATGATACTGGTGAAAGTTGCGAGGCACAAGGGAGGCTAGCAATGGTGGAAGGGTGAGAGTGTGTATAGTCCATGGACTCAACATTAGTCATGAAGAACTCACATACTTATTGCAAAAATCTACAAGTTATCAAAACAAAGTACTACACGCATGCTCCTAGGGGAAGGGTTGGTAGGAGTTAACCATCGCGCGTTCCCGACCTCCACCCATAAGGAAGACAATCAATAAATAAATCATGCTCCAACTTCATCACATAACGGTTCACCATATGTGCATGCTACGAGAATCACAAACTATTGAACACAAGTATTCCTCAAATTCACAACTACTCCACTAGAATGACCCTAATATTACCATCCTCATATCTCAAAACAATCATCAAGTATCAAACTTCTCATAGTATTCAATGCACTTTATATGATAGTTCTTATTATACCTATCTTGGATGCTCATCATATTAGGACTAAAATTTTAACCAAAGCAATACCATGTTGATCTAAAGGACTCTCAAAATAATATAAGTGAGGCATGAGAGATCAATACTTTCTATAAAATAGAACCACCGCCGTGCTCTAAAAAGATATAAGTGAAGTACTAGAGCAAAATTATCTAGCTCAAAAGATATAAGTGAAGCACATAGAGTATTCTAATAAATTCCGATTCATGTGTGTCTCTCCCAAAAGGTGTGTACAGCAAGGATGATTGTGGTAGACTGAAAAGCAAAGACCCAAATCATACAAGACGCTCCAAGCAAAACACATATTATGTGGTGAATAAAAATATAGCATCAAGTAAAGTTACCGATGGGCGAACACGAAAGAGGGGATGCCTTCCGGGGCATCCCCAAGCTTAGGCTTTTGGTTGTCCTTGAATTTTACCTTGGGGTGCCTTGGGAATCCCCAATCTTAGGCTCTTGCCACTCCTTATTCCATAATCCATCAAATCTTTACCTAAAAACTTGAAAACTTCACAACACAAAACTCAACACAAAATCTCATGAGCTCCGTTAGCGAAATAAAACAAACCACCACTTTAAGTTACTGTAATGAACTCATTATTTATTTATATTGGTGTTAAAACTACTGTATTTCAACTTCTCTATGGTTCATACCCCCCGATACTAGCCATAGATTCATCAAAATAAGCAAACAACACACGAAAAACAGAATTTGTCAAAAACAAAACATTCTGTAGCAATCAGTAACTTTCAAATACTTCTGGAACCCCAAAAGTTCTACCAAAATAGGAAGTCCTAGATAATTTGTTTACTAATCTTCTTCAAAAAGAATCAACTGAAAATCACGTTTCTCCGATTTATGAAAATTCTAGTGCGCGCAAAATTTTCTGTTTTTTAGCAAGATCAAATTAACTATCACCCAAGAAGATCCTATAGGTTTTACTTGGCACAAACACTAATTAAAACATAAAACCACATATAACCAAAGTCTAGATGAATTATTTATTACTGAACAGGAACAAAAAGCAAAGAACAAAAATAAAATTGGATTGCCTCCCAACAAGCGCTATCGTTAACGCCCTAGCTAGGCATAAAAGCGAGAATAGATCTAAGTATTGCCATCTTTGGTATTCAATTCTTCAATAGAACACTTATAACCCTTAGGTGTTTCCTTCTTTTTATTAATGATTAAACTCCTAGGCAAGAAATCAAGAAATTTTTTTGTAGCAAAAGGTTCCTTAATGATAGCGAAAAAGCTGGGGTGAACACTTATTGATTTGAGATCCGCATTTTCCTTACTAGAAGATTCACCCTTATTTTTAGGAACATACATTAATTTGGAAATTTTGGTAGTAGGAGGATTTGGAGTATTTTTCACGGATGAAAAGGCAGACCCTAAGTTGGTACTAATATCCTCAAGTTTACCGATTGCTTGTGGAATCTTGATCTATTCTTTTGTTAACTCTAGGTTCCTTTTCTTTAAAAAAA
Organism: Triticum dicoccoides; assembly: GCF_002162155.2. Classification (NCBI taxonomy): domain Eukaryota; kingdom Viridiplantae; phylum Streptophyta; class Magnoliopsida; order Poales; family Poaceae; genus Triticum; species Triticum dicoccoides. The sequence goes on from NC_041393.1 coordinate 165,387,726, forward strand.
ATCAGAGTAAATCCAACCTTAGATCCATATTGGGTAATTTGGTTGTGGATCTTTTTATCTAAATTTTCATTTGACTCTACAGTGGCAACTTTATTTTCAATAATTTAAAGCCTTTGCATCACATGTTCCAAAGTTAAAACAGTTCCATTAACCAAAATAGGTGGTGGACCAAACAAATCTATCATAGCATTATAAGAATCAAAAGTATGGCTACCCAAGAAATTCCCTCCGGTAATGGTATCAAGAATATATCTGTTCCAAGGAGTAATGCCTACGTAAAAATTGCAAAGAAGAACGGAAGTAGATTGCTTCCTAGTAGATCTATTCTGAGCATTGCAAATTCTATGCCAAGCATCATTTAGATTTTCTCCCTCCCTTTGTTTAAAATTAAGAACTTCATGATCGGGAGTACTAACAATGATAGAAGGACTAGCCATGACGACGAACAACGACACAAGAAGCAAGAGAAAAAGAGGCGAATAGGAAAAAGAGGGCGAATAAAATGGCAAGGGTGAAGTGGGGGAGAGGAAAATGAGAGGCAAATGGCAAATAATGTAATGCGAGGGATAAGAGTTTGTGATGGGTACTTGGTATGTCTTGACTTGTGCGTAGACTCCCCGGCAACGGTGCCAAAAATCCTTCTTGCTACCTCTTGAGCATGCGTTGGTTTTCCCTTGAAGAGGAAAGGGTGATGCAGCAAAGTAGCGTAAGTATTTCACTTAATTTTTGAGAACCAAGGTATCAATCCAGTAGGAGGCTACACTCAAATCCCTCGTACCTGCATAAAAAATAAGAACCTTTCAACCAACGCGATAAAGGGGTTGTCAATCCCTTCACAGCCACTTGCAAAAGTGAGATCTGAAAGAGATAATAAGATAAATATTTTTGGTATTTTTATGATATAGTTTGGAAAGTAAAGATTGCAAAATAAAATAGATCGAAAACTTATATGACAGAAAATAGACCTAGGGGCCACAGGTTTCACTAGTGGCTTCTCTCAAGATAACATAAGTATTACAGTGGGTGAACAAATTACTGTCGAGAAATTGATAGAAAAGTGCATAGTTATTAGAATATCTAGGCATGATCATGTATATAGGCATCACGTCCGCGACAAGTACATCGAAACGATTCTACATCTACTACTATTACTCCACACTTTTACCGCTATCCAACATGCATCTAGAGTATTAAGTTCATAAGAACAGAGTAAGGCATTAGGCAAGATGACATGATGTAGAGGGATAAACTCTAAACCCCATCTTTTTATCCTCGATGGCAACAATACAATACGTGCCTTGCTGCCCCTGCTGTCACTGGGAAAGGACACCGCAAGATTGAACCCAAAGCTAAGCACTTCTCCCATTGCAAGAAAGATCAATCTAGTAGGCCAAACCAAACTGATAATTTGAAGAGACTTGCAAAGATAACAAATCATACATAAAAGAATTCAGAGCAGATTCAAATATTGTTCATAGATAATCTTGATCATAAACCCACAATTCATCGGATCTCGACAAACACACCGCAAAAAGAATTACATTGAATAGATCTCCAAGAAGATCGAGGAGAACTTTGTATTGAGATCCAAAGAGAGAGAAGAAGCCATCTAGCTAATAACTATGGACCCAAAGGTCTAAGGTAAACTACTCACACTTCATCGGAGAGGCTATGGTGTTGATGTAGAAGCCCTTCGTGATCGATTCCCCCTCCAGCGGAGACCAGAAAAGGCCCCAAGATGGGATCTCACAGGTACAGAAGGTTGCAGCGGTGGAAATAGGGTTTCGTGGTGCTCTCAGATGTTCTCAGGGTATATGAGTATTTATAGGCGAAAGAAGTCGGTCAGGGGAGCCACGAGGGACCCACGAGGGTGGGGCGCGCCTACCCCCCTGGGCGCGCCTCCCTGCCTCATGGCCGCCTCATTGCTTCCTTGACGTCCCCTCCAAGTCTCCTGGATTGCGTTTGTTCCAAAAATGACTCTCCCAAAGGTTTCATTCCATTTGGACTCCGTTTGATATTCCTTTTCTGTGAAACACTGAAATAGGCAAAAAAACAACAATTTGGACTCGGCCTCTGGTTAATAGGTTAGTCCCAAAAATAGTATAAAAGTGTACAATAAAGCCCATTAAACATCTAAAACAGATAATATAATAGCATGGAACAATCAAAAATTATAGATACATTGGAGACGTATCACATATTCAATGTGCTGACCTACACGGCTGCAACATGTCCTGTTGTAGACTACTCAGACAACGAATAAGGTGCGATAGGTCGTTGTCGTGCACTCAGCTATGCCGTTGGAGTTGATGGACTCATTTACCTTTGAAGCTTCCACAGTTATTTAGTTTAGATGGCCTTCAGCCATATTATTTTTGTGTAATCATACTCTTTTGAGGACTCGATGTAATACATGTGTGATTGAACTCTGTTATAATTCCTCGAGTATTGTTTGTGTCAGCATTACCGATCCAGGGATGACGCTTAAGCACATAGACTTCGGTCCATTGGGATCGTGGTCGCTACAAAAAGCGTTGATCCTCATTTTAGGAGGTTGGAAGAAATTGAAAACAATGTTAGAAGCTTTATGTCTTTGCAATTTGAGCATAATAATTTCTTCAGAAATGAGCTTAAATAACAAAAAATGTTTTATGGAATACATGAATAAAGAGCTCGATGATATGTCTAAGGAATTTTATTGTTTGAAATCTCAGTTTGCTCATCTTGAAAAATTAGTAGGCCAAATTTCTGATAAACAAGCCACTTTAGTTAATAAGATGGCCTCTAAACCGGAAGACCTACATGATAATAATGATGAAGATCTAAAAGTGATTGATGTGACTCCTATTAAATCTTTGTTTTCCAATATGAATCTTGATAAAGATGGGACTGGATATGAGTCAAGTTTAGTTAAAAGGTGTCCCAATGATTTCGAGTTTTTAGATCTAGATGCAAAAATTGATAAAAGTGGAATTGGAGAGGTCAAAACTTTAAGTAGCAATGAACCCACTATTTTGGATTTCAAGTAATTTAATTATGATAATTGTTCTTTAATAGATTGTACTTCCTTGATGCAATCCGTATTAAATTCTCCTCGTGCTTATAATAAAAATAAAGCTTTTCTCAAACATATCGTTGATGCTTTGATGCAATCTTTTGAAGAAAAGCTTGAACTAGAAGTTTCTATCCCTAGAAAACTTTATGATGAGTGGGAACCTACTATTAAGATTAATATTAAAGATTATGAATGTTATGCTTTGTGTGATTTGGGTGTAGTGTTTCCACGATTCCAAAAACTTTGTGTGATGTGCTAGGTTTCCGTGAATTTGATGATTGCTCTTTAAATTTGCATCTTGTGGATTCCACCATTAAGAAACCTATGGGAAGGATTAATGATGTCCTTATTGTTTCAAATGGGAATTATGTGCCCATAGATTTCATTTTTCTTGATATATATTGCAATCCTACATGTCCTATTATTCTTCTAGACCTTTCCTTAGAATGATTGGTGCAATTATTGATATGAAAGAAGGAAACATTAGATTCCAATTTCCATTAAGGAAGGGCATGGAACACTTTCCTAGGAAGAAAATTAGATTGCCTTATGAATCTATTATGAGAGCCACTTATGGATTGCATACCAAAGATGGCAACACCTAGATCTATTCTTGTTTTTATGCCTAGCTAGGAGCGTTAAACGATAGCGCTTGTTGGGAGGCAACCCAATTTTATTTTTATTCTTTGCTTTTTTCTCCTGTTTAGTAATAAATAATTAATCTAGACTCTGGTTAGATGTGGTTTTATGTTTAATTAGTGTTTGTGCCAAGTAGAACCTTTGGGAAGACTTGGGTGAAGTCTTTGTGATCTTGCTGTAAAAAACAGAAACTTTTGCGCTCACGAGAATAGCTTTCATTTTTTACATAAGGGTGATTTTAGGTTGATTATTTTTGCAGAAGATTAATAGACAAATTCCTCACGTCCAAAAATTTATTTCAGAATTTTTGGAGTTACAGAAGTATTTGAAAGTTACATATTACTACAGATTGTTCTGTTTTTGACAGATTCTGTTTTTCGTGTGTTATTTGCTTATTTTGATGAATCTATGAGTAGTATCGGGGGGTATGAACCATAGAGAAGTTGGAATACAGTAGGTTTAACACAAATATAAATAAATAATGAGTTCATTACAGTACCTTTAAGTGGTGATTTATTTTCTTATACTAACGGAGCTCATGAGATTTTCTATTGAAGTTTTGTGTTGTGAAGTTTTCAAGTTTTGGGTAAGGATTTGATGGACTTTGGAATAAGGAGTGGTAAGATACTAATATTGGGGATGCCCAAGGAACCCCAAGGTAAAATTAAAGGACAACCAAAAGCCTAAGCTTGGGGATGCCAGGCATCCCCTCTTTCGTCTTCGTCTATTGGTAACTTTACTTGAGGCTATATTTTTATTCACCACATGATATGTGTTTTGCTTGGAGCGTCTTCTATGATTTGAGTCTTTTCTTTTTAGTTTACCACAATCATCCTTGATGTACACTCCTTTTGGGAGAGACACGCATGAATCGTGATTTATTATAGTACTCTATGTGCTTCACTTATATCTTTTGATCTAGACAATATTGCTCTAGTGCTTCACTTATATATTTTTAGAGCACGGCGGTGGTTTTATTTTATAGAAATTATTGAACTCTCATGCTTCACTTATATTATTTTGAGAGTCTTTTAGAACAGCATGGTAATTTGATTTGGTTATAAAATTAGTCCTAATATGATGGGCATCCAAGATGGGTATAATAAAAACTTTCATATAAGTGCGTTGAATACTATGAGAAGTTTGATTCTTTATGATTGTTTTGAGATATGAAGATGGTGATATTAGAGTCATGCTAGTAGAGTAGTTGTGAATTTGAGAGATACTTGTGTTAAAGTTTGTAATTCCCGTAGAAAGCACGTATGGTGAACCATTATGTGATGAAGTTGGAGCATGATTTATTTATTGATTGTATTCCTTATGAGTGGAGGTCGGGGATGAGCGATGGTCTTTTCCTACCAATCCATCCCCCCAGGAGCATGCGCGTAGTACTTCATTTTGATAACTAGTTGGTTTTTGCAATAAGTATGTGAGTTCTTTATGACTAATGTTGAGTCCATGGATTATACGCACTCTCACACTTCCACCATTGCTAGCCTCTCTTGTGTCGCGCAACTTTCGCCGATACCATACACCCACCTTATACCTTCCTCAAAACAGCCACCATACCTACCTATTATGGCATTTCTATAGCCATTCCGAGATATATTGCCATGCAACTTTCCACCATTCCGTTTATTATGACATGCTCCATCATTGTCATATTGCTTTGCATGATCATGTAGTTGACATCATATTTGTGGCAAAGCCACCGTTCATAATTTTTCATACATGTCACTCTTGAATCATTGCACATCCCGGTACACCACCGGAGGCATTCACATAGAGTCATATTTTGTTCTAACTATCGAGTTGTAATTCTTGAGTTGTAAGTAAATAAAAGTGTGATGATCTTCATTATTAGAGCACTGTCCCAGTGAGGAAAGGATGATGGAGACTATGATTCCCCCACAAGTCGGGATGAGACTCCGGACGAAAAAAAGGAGAAAAAAAGAGTCCATAAAAAAGGCCCAAATAAAAAATATGAGAGAAAAATAGAGAAGGGGCAATGCTAATATCCTTTTTCCACACTTGTGCTTCAAAGTAGCACGATGATCTTCATGATAGACAGTCTCCTATGTTGACACTTTCATATACTAGTGGGAATTTTTCATTATAGAACTTGGCTTCTATATTCCAATGATGGGCTTGCTCAAAGTGCCCTAGGTCTTCGTGAGGAAGCAAGTTGGATGCACACCCACTTAGTTTTTTATTGAGCTTTCATACACTTATAGCTCTAGTGCATCCATTGCATGGCAATCCCTACTCACTCACATTGATATCTATTGATGGGCATCTCCATAGCCCGTTGATACGCCTAGTTGATATGAGACTATCTTCTCCTTTTTGTCTTCTCCACAACCACCCTTCTATTCCACCTATAGTGCTATGTTCATGGCTCACGCTCATGTATTGCGTGAAGATTGAAAAAGTTTGAGAACAACAAAAGTATGAAACAATTGCTTGGCTTGTCATCGGGGTTGTGCATGATTAGTTATTTTGTGTGATGAAGATAGAGCATAGCCAAACTATATGATTTTGTAGGGATAGCTTTCTTTGGCCATGTTATTTTGAGAAGACATGATTGCTTTGTTAATATGCTTGAAGTATTATTCTTTTTATGTCAATATTAAAATTTTGTCTTGAATCTTTCGGATCTAAATATTCATGCCAAAATAAAGAAAATTACATTGATAAATATGTTAGGTAGCATTCCACATCAAAAATTCTATTTTTGTCATTTACCTACTCGAGGACGAGCAGGAATTAAGCTTGGGGATGCTTGATACGTCTCCAACGTATCTATAATTTTTTATTGTTCCATGCTATTATATTATCTGTTTTGGATGTTTAATAGGCTTTAATATGCTCTTATATATTATTTTTGGGACTAACCTATTAACCGAGGGCCCAGTGCGAGTTTCTGTTTTTTTTTGCCTATTTTAGAGTTTTGCACAAAAGGAATACCAAACGGAGTCCAAACAGAATGAAACCTTCGTAATGATCTTTCTTGGACCGAAGGCAAACCAGAAGACTTGGAGATGAAGTCGGAGACGTAACAAGGAGGCCACGAGGCAGGAGGGCGCGCACAGGGGGTAGGAGTGCCCCAATCCTCATGGGACCCTCATAGCTCCACCGACCTAGTTCCTTCACCTATATATACTCGTATACCCTAAAAACATCAGGGGGGCCACGAAACAACTTTTCCACCGCCGCAACCTTCTGTACCCGTGAGATCCCATCTTGGGGCCTTTTTCGGTGATCTCCCGGAGGGGGATTTGATCATGGAGGGCTTCTACATCGACACCATTACCTCTCTGATGAAGCGTGACTAGTTTACCACGGACCTTTGGGTCCATATTTATTAGCAAGATGGCTTCTTCTCTCTCTTTGATTCTCAATACAAAGTTCTCGTCGATGTTCCTGGAGATCTATTCAATGTAATACTCTTTTGCGGTGTGTTTTCCGAGATCCGATGAATTGTGGATTTATGATCAAGATTATCTATGAATATTATTTGGTTCTTCTCTAAATTCTTATATGCATGGTTTGATATCTTTGCAAGTCCCTTCGAATTATCGGTTTAGTTTGGTCTACTAGATTGATCTTTCTTGCCATGGGAGAAGTGCTTAATTTTGGGTTCAATCTTGCACTGTCCTTTCCCAGTGATAGTAGGGGCAGCAAGGCACATATTGTATTGTTGCCATCAAGGATAACAAGATAGGGTTTTCATCATATTGCTTGAGTTAATTCCTCTACATCATGTCATCTTGCTTAATGCGTTACTCCGTTCTTTATGAAATTAATACTCTAGATGCAGGCTGGATAGCGGTCGATGTGTGGAGTAATAGTAGTAGATGCAGGCAGGAGTCGGTCTACTTGACACGGACATGATGCCTATGTTCATGATCATTGCCTTAGATGTCATCATAATTATGCACTTTTCTATCAATTGCTCGGCAGTAATTTGTTCACCCACGGTAATATATGTTATCTCGAGAGAAGCCACTAGTGAAACCTATGGTCCCCGGGTCTCTTTTCCATATTATTGAATCTCGTTTACTGTAACAGCCTGATTTTTGGCCCTTTCTTTTTCTTTTGTTTTTTTGAAGTTTTTGCCCGAGTTTTCTTTTTCCGTGGCTTTGTGGTCTGGAAACTAGAGAAGATGCCCTCTTCTCTGCTTCGAGAGTGGCTTGTCATTCCCCTATCTATCCCTAGACCCTGTTATTTTCATCCTAGCCCAAATCTCAATATTATTTTTATTAGGAATATTCCTTTTCCATTAAAGGAATTATCCTTTTTGCCCTAGGTTGTGAAGCAGCCTATATTTCCATCACTCCAAAAATTCCCAAATAATTCTCATAAATTTTTTGGGTCGTATCTTCCTCAAATATGGCAAAATATTTCATTTTCCATGTTTGTCATCATGCTCAAATAATTCATTTCCTATTCTGCCATAAATGGCACATTGTGAAGTAAGTGCCATTTTCCTCTGCCCAATTGACGTCAAACTCCTTGCACATCTTTTCCTGTCCATATCATTGCCACATGCCGAAATGCAACCTCATTTGCCTAGTAGTCATTTAATTATGATTTTCCAAAGTTTATGTCTAGAAAGAAATTTTGTGAAGGAGGTACAAGCTAGGCATATCCAAATGAGTTGTAATTTTGCATGGTCCTTCATATCATAAAATCATAGCCCTCCACCAAAGTTGAGCTCATGTAATGCCTCCATGTGAGCACAAGTTCAAATCTTTGATTCTGCCCAAAATTTCAGTTTGTGAAGCAAGTATATTTTATCTTGCTCCATTATGGCTGCAAATTTTTGTAGGCATTGACTTATCCATATAACCTCCACCCAATTTGGGCATATTTCATTTAGCCATTTTCCCTCTAGAATTTGTTGCAAAGTTCTGGTCAATGGGGATGTTTGTGAAGGAAGTACCATTTTGGTTTATCCAAATGGTAGGAAAACTTTTGCAACATCTTCATATGATCAAATAACTCTGCATTGACCAATTATAGCTCAATTTGATACTCCATGTGAGTGCATCATCCAAATCCGCATTTCTGGTCATTATGGCACTTTCTACAGCAACACCCGTCTGGACTCCTCCATTTGGGCTGATACTTGGTCATCACGGTGTTCTTTGTGTGTGGTCAAGCCATGCCAAAGCACATCCCCTCCTTCCTTCTGTGTTTGTCTCCCCGCAGCACAAACACCTTGATGTTCATGTACCTTGGATCCTCCTGCCAATCACTTCTTTGCCCCTTGACCGATTTCTTTTGTAATTTTGACCAAGGGCAGCACATTCTATCTCGCAGACATGATTTGGCGGTTCGGAGTGCACCGTGTGTGCCAGCTCACGCGGTGACCACGGGGCAGACAGGCCAAATCTCGCGCTCTAGCATGACCTCGGCGCTGTTCTCATCCGCTCCCTCTTCGTCTCGACCTCCATTCATGTCCTGGAGCTTCCCCGTGATCGACTCAGTCTCCCCATGCTCGGACCCCCTCCTGTTTAGTCGTCGTTTACACTCCGTCGAGCTTGCCCGTGACCTGCCTCCTCTGTCACCTCCATTGGCGTCGAGCTGGAGCTCTCTAGAGCCTCCACGAGCCCTCCCCTGGCCTATAAGTAGGTGCCCCAAGTCCTCCCACTCCTCATCGCTCCGTCCCTAGCCCCATTTGCCCTCTGGAGTCGCCGTAACTCGCCGGAGTTCGTCGCTCCTCCTCGGTGGTTGCCGGAGTTCGCTAGTTTCCGGCCACCACAGACCCCCTCTAGCCTCCCCGCCACGTCCACGGCCTTCCTCTAGTCCCACCGAGCCGCCTCAACCCTCTTGCCCTTCCCGGAGTGCCCTGCATCACCGAGACCATCATCGCCCGAGCCCTCTCTGTAGCTTTCCGTTGCCGCGGCCTCCCCTTCGTTCCACCCCTCCCCGATGCCCCCTGTGCCTCTGGATGGGTGCGCCTCGTTGCCCCGCACCCGCCGGCGGTCTTCGTCCAGCCGGAGACGGCCGAAGCCGCCCGCGCCCTTCGCTGTTCGTCCGCCCCTGTTCTTCCCTGCCACCGCCCCTCGCCATTATTTTGCCGCTCCCCAGGGCCTCCTCTCTGCGGGAACGAAGGCGGCGGAGCGAGCTGCGCTCTCTGGTGTCCTCGCCTCGGCAGGAGGTGCCGGGGCCAGCGCCGGCAGCGCCCTGCCCGACCTCCTCTGCTTCTGTCGTGAGCGGGCACACGGGGAGGAAGACGACGCCCAGCTGGCCCCCTCCCCTGCCGAGTGGGCCCTCCCTGTTAGCTGCTCAAGCCGGGCCCCGCCACTGCCACATCGCGTAAGTGGACACGCATTTCTCGGAAGCGTACTCCAGTTCCTCTTTTAGGTAAAATGCGCTTACTCAATTGTGAAAGCGTAATCAGTTCTAACTTCAGCACATTATACGCTTTCTGTTTCAGAAAACGTAGACAGCCCGAAGGCGCTTTCTGTTTTTCCTCTAGGGGCCTGTTTGTCGAAGATATATTCACAGATTGGTCCCTGAACTTCCAACCCTCATAACTTTTTGCTCGTAACTCCGATCGAGGTGAAACCAACGCTCACATCTTTGTATCATCGAGCTCTTTCTGTTGGTTCCATTTTCACTAGGTGTCCCTTGGTGAAAATGACCAGTTTTCCCTTGCCCTTATCAGCCCCCTTTGAGAGAGAACCGCCCGGCGTTTCTTTTCCGCAGCTTCACCGCACTTCTCCCCGGTGTTTTCTTCACCCCCAGGCAAGCCGCAACACCCACTTGCATGATGGTCATGCATTAGCCATGGATTTTCAACTTGTACATTTAATAACAGTCTGTTTTTTAACTGCAATTGTTATTGTTGTTTCGGTATTGCTTATGGTTTCATGTTCACCTTCGCATTATGTTTCGATGCCTCTGATTATCATATGTCTTGCTAGTATTACTCTCATGCTTGGTAGTAGTATGTGTTTATGTTGGTGATGGTCTTCGGTGCATGACTATCGTCTGTTCTGAGTGTCGTTACTATGCATGTTCCTTTGCATCCAGTTGGTTAAATGCTTGGATGTTAGTGTTATCATTATGTTCTTGCATGTTATTTGATGCTGATGCTAGCAGTTATGCCATGAGTAGTGTTATGATCGTCAGTATGCCATGCTCATCTAGATAAATGCTTCACTGTTGTTATGCTTAAGATTTATGCTGCATCCATGTTTATGTTGATATCATGCTCATGCCTTGTAGTTGCATCATGTTAGTTTCATATGACTCGGCTTATTGCATTCAAGTTTAACCGGACTTAATTGAACTTGAACAACTATTGGCTAAGTCATGGTGCCTCTGAATCGAGCTGACGAGTGCAACCACATTTACCTTATGGGGGTCTTGATTCGGTCCTTTGTCGTGCCTCTTGTCGGTGCCTCCAACGAGGGAAGGTTATGCGCGGGCGCTACCCTAATCAGGTAGGACGGCATAAGCCTTGTGTGCTTGTTTGTTTTTATGGTACCTTGTCCCCGTTTGGGACCGTTTTGCCACGACGGTGGTCGAATATGTCTTTGGTAGGCATGGGCCACCCATGACTTAGCCCTGAGAGGGAGTGAGTCGGAGTGGCCGGGAGAGTGTCATGGCAATGGGAAGGGTTTCATCGGAATGTCGTTGGTCCACCCGAATGGGAGTGCGAGGCCATGGGTTCTGTGATGTGGATAAAGTGCGCTAACCTCTGTAGAGTGTGTGTTAAATCTATCGATAGCCGTGCCCACGGATAAGGGCCTAGTTCGTAGTAGGTCACACTATGGGTCAACAGTAATAATAATGATGTGCTTAATAACAACCCCAGTTCGATGATGAAAGAAGTTGGTTGGTATTTATGTGATTGTGAGAGGATCACCGTGGTATCGAGGATACCGAGTTGTTGGATATTTGTGGTGTTATGCGAGAATCAAGGGTAACGATCAAGCTCCTTGTGGTCATGTATTGATTACTACAATATTGTTTATACCAAGATTGATTGGATCCTAAGATGGTCGTGTGATGTTCGATGATCATAAGTGATGCATGTGATGGTTACGATGTAACCCCGAGCAGAGTAAGTTGGTGCATGATAGTGTCATCATGTTGCATGTTAGTTTCATCATGTTTATATGTTCATGCCATGCTAGTGGTATCATGTTGTTCATGCCATGTTGTTCTGTTGATGTCATGTTAATTCTTATTAATTAACATGTAATTGCCATGCTGTTGTTTGTCTTGAATGCTTCTGGTTATTGTGATCTTGCAAGTACATTCGATGTACTGACCTGGCGTGTCATGCCAGATTGCAGGTCAAGCGGGATTTGATTGCTTGTTTTCCATGGATTCTTTGTTTGCGAGCTAGGATACGCGTTCCAGTCAGAGTCCCTGCAGAGTGGAGTTCATCACCATCGTCGTTGTTCCGCTGCTAAAAGTTATTCCACTGCTTCATGTTGTTCTGTTGCTTGCATAGAGCAACCGTGGCAGGCGTAGTGTCGACTTGCCGATGTAATTCCATGTTATATCGGAATCCCCTTGTACCCAATATAGATTATAATAAAGAGCTGATTTGTATGCTAAGCAGTGTCGTATTCCAGAAGACTTCTCCTCGATCTCTGGGCTGGAATATGGGGCGTTCCAGTTTCTCTGAGCCGGGGTACCACAGGCTTGGTATCTGAGCCAGGTCTGGTTGTAGGACGCCCTAGCCTGCACGAACGTTAGAAAACGGTAGAATAGACCCTAGTTGGTTTGTTGTAATTGATTGCTGCGTTTTTTTGTTGCATAGCATGCATATAGACTCATTATCTTGTCGCTAACGATTTATCTTATGAGTGTAGGTGGCATCGGTTTCGATCCACTACCTGCACCCTCTTTCTTAGCATGCCTGCTCTTTGGTGTTCGGCCTTATCTCTGTCCCAGCAGAGTGATGCCCTGGTGCCAAGTGTTCCAGACACCATTTGCAGGAGTTATGCTCAAGTATCGTGTCGATTTCTTTCCGTCATCCACCCATATCGTTTCGGTGATAGACTTGTCTCTATCCCGAATCGTGCCCTCCATCTCATCCTTTTGGCAACTCTTACTGATCGTGCTTATCAAAAAAGGGCAATGTCAGCAAGCCTTGTTTTTTCGCCGCTATCTTGCCCAGTCATTTCATTCTTTGGACGTGCATGGTTCCCTCTTGTGCACTTGATGATGATGTGGTCGTGACCTTTGTCTTCTGCCTCATGATCACCCAGTCCGTCCTCGCCTCCATATCCATCCAGATTCAACCGGTGTTCAACCAGCACTTGGTGTAGCCTTGGTTATGCCAACTCTTCCCACACATGGATTTCACTTTCGTGCACACCGTCACAGCATATTAGACCGTAATACCGGAGTTTCCGCAACATTTGTGTGCTTAGGTGTGCATGCATATTATTGTGTGAGTAGTAGTAATATGTGATGATTGCTTGATGTTATTACTTGTGTGCTTGTGTGCTTTTGTTTTCGTCGTTACTTTTGTTTCTTTCTTTGGGCCTTCGGTGTTACAAAATTTTCCCCTTATTAAAGTTGCTCGTCAACCGACGCCGGACCCAAAGAATCAGCAAGGAGTTAAAATGTTTGGAAGCTCAGCTAAACAGAATGGAATTATCAGCAGACTGTAGTGAAATTGGAATATCTTGTCTGAATGCAAAAGAAATCCTAGATGGACTGTCAGTATCAAGTTAGCATTACTATGGAATTTTCAGCCAACTGCATTGAGATTTGGGGATATCTGATCATGATATGGATAATCAGTCAAAGGTATGGTTCAGATACAAGGCAAGATTCCTCAGTACGGCATTCATACAAGCTATGAATTGACAGTATACGGTAGTGCGTCTCAAGAATCAGATCCGCAACAATTTGGTCAGAGGCAAGAATCAGTCAGAACACCAGCCTGCCTCGGAAATCAGATTCTCATATATATGTGGTCAGCATACCACCAATGTATTACAAGTCACTCGAACAAGGATCTGGCAGTCAAGTGGGGATTGTAAAAGAAGGAAGCCAGCTATACACCGCAGTGAAACAAAGGATTATGAAGATTGACAACAACAGTGAGCTCAGTACAAGTACCTGTCAACCTGGAAGATGATCCTGATGAGCCCTTGTCTCCTTTTCTCTAGTGAAGGCACCATGCCTGTGATCTGAGCTGTTTTTAGCTATTCGGGGTGGATGCCAATTTTTATTTCTCTCTTCAACGACTGTCACGACTTCTGAGCTGCTTTCCGGCCGTCTCGTACAACTGTTGAGTTTCTTTTTGTGATAGTAGCCATATAGCTTCTTTTTGGCTATTTTAGGGAGCTGCCACCTTCTTCTTCTCGACCCGGTCTCATGCTCTAAGCTATTTTTCGGCCGTCCTGAGCCGTGGTTGAGTTATTTCAGTAATGTCCCAGATCTGAGTTGTAAAGACCGTTCTGGTGGCTACTGATTTATTTGCCGATTTCTTGCAAGGGTTGAGATGATCATTTTCCTACGGTCAGAACTTGAGAGGTGATGAACCTGCCATTTCAACAATATCACCATGTCAGAAGATGCGGATAAGAGTACGCTTGTCAGAATATTGCACCTGATAGAAACTATGGTCACACAGAGAAACAATATGGCCCCCGCTCCTTCAACCAAGGATCCAGACAAGAAAAATAGTAATGAAGGAGCAAGACCGATGATGCAGGTATGAAAATTGTTGCAAGACCCGCATGGTGCAAATACCCCGGCCAGTCTAAGTCGGTATGGATCATCATGGATATTCACCTAAGGGGTTTGCTCAATTTTTGTAAGGACCCCATATCCGGACAACCCGCTCAGTCCACAGTATATGCTCAGATTTGTCAGTATCAAATATTTGGGTCTGCAAAGTCCGACCAAAGGAAAATTCAACAGTTTGATTCTAGCAACTATGGTAAAGCATTGCACAGCCTACTATCCCCAAGGATATGCCGACAGAATGAGTGATCAGGATAATAACCTGGAGGCATGTGCCCTCAATTATGAGAATCACCAAAGGATAGCTGGCATGAATAAAATTTCGTCTGTCAGAACCACTGTCAGTCAAGTCTGAGTATATTATCATATAAGGTCATACCCCGTCATGCTGGCCTCGACAAGCGACAGACAAATATTTGGTAAGGATCCGATACTCAAGATAGTGGAGCCAGTTAAGATGATTTAGAAACCTCTGCGATGAGTCAGAATCTGTCAGAAAACGGTTATGACTCAACTCACAGTTTGGAACCCGAAGTGGTGAAACCCAATGCAAGGAGTCAGAGCTTGGGTGTTCATCGAGAAAATCTGATCATCACTTCGTGGAAGATTGCCAGTGCTGGATCAATCAGAAATCACCCTCGAATTTGTGAGACAGGCAATATATCTCAGTTAGGATAATCTATCATAGTCAGCTAAGTCAGCAGATACGAAAAGAATTGGAGCCAGTATAAGCATGAACAAGCAAGGTAAGATCTGTCAGAATATGGATACAGTGAAGCAAACCACCTTAGAGCCAGGCAGACTGTCATATGAAATTCAGTGGGGAAACAATCAATAAAGGAAAAAAGGATACCCGAGTTGGAAACAGTTTCCTTAAGGTCAGATATATTCAGACTTGTTCCCTGAGCAACCAAATCTCGAGGACAAGATTTCTTTAAGGGGGTAAGAGCTGTAATAGCCTGATTTTTGGTCCTTTCTTTTCTTTTGTTTTTCTGAAGTTTTTGCCTGAGTTTTCTTTTTCCGTGGCTTTGTGGTCTGGAAACTCAAGAAGATGCCCTCTTCTTTGCTTACAGAGTGGCTTGTCATTCCCCATCTATCCCTAGACCCTGTCATTTTCATCCTAGCCCAAATCCCAATATTCTTTTTATTGGGAATATTCCTTTTCTATTAAAGGAATTATCATTTTTTCCCTAGGTTGCGAAGCAACCTATATTTCAATCACTCCAAAAATTCCCAAATAATTCTCATAAGTTGTTTGGGTCATATCTTCCTCAAATATGGCAAAATATTTCATTTGCCTTGTTAGTCATCATGCTCAAATAATTTATTTCCTATTCTGCCCTAAATGGCACATTGTGAAGCAAGTGTCATTTTCCTTTGCCCAATTGACCTCAAACTACTTGGACATCTTTTCCTATCCATATCATTGCCACATGCCAAAATGCAACCTCATTTGCCTAGTAGTCATTCAATTATGATTTTCCAAAGTTTCTGTCCAGAAAGAAACTTTGTGAAGGAGGTAGAATCTAGGCATATCCAAATGAGTTGTAATTTTGCATTGTCCTTCATATCAAATCATAGCCCTCCACCAAAGTTGAGCTCATGTAATGCCTCCATGTGAGCACAAGTTCAAATCTTTGATTCTGTCCAAAATTTCAGTTTGTGAAGCAAGTATATTTTATCTTACAACATTATGGCTGAAATTTTTTCTAGGCATTCTATTATCCATATAACCTATCTCCACCCAATTTGGGCATATTTCATCTAGCCATTTTCCCTCTAATTTTTTGCAAGTTTCTGGTCAGTGGGGATGTTTGTGAAGTACCATTTTGGTTTATCCAAATGGTATGAAACCTTTTGCGACATCTTCATATGATCAAATAACTCTGCATTGCCCAATTATAGCTCAAGTTGATACTCCATGTTAGTGCATCATCCAAATTCCCATTTCTGGCCATTACGGCACTTTCTACAGCAACCCCCTTCTAGACTCCTCCATTTGGGCTGATACTTGGTCATCACGGTATTCTTTGTGTGGTCAAGCCATGCCAAAGCTCAGCCCCTGCCACCTTCTGTGTTTGTCTCCCTGCAGCACAAACACCTTGTTGTTCATGTCTCTTGGATCCTCCTGCCAACCACTTCTTTGCCCCTGGACCGATTTCTTTTATCATTTTGACCACGGGCAGCACGGTCTATCTCCCAGACATGATTTGGCAGTTCGGAGTGCACCAAGTGTGCCAGCTCACGCGGTGACCACGTGGTAGACAGGCCAAATCTCGTGCTCTGGCATGACCTCAGTGATGTTCTTGGTCTCTCCCTCTTCGTCTCGACCTCCATTCATGTCCTGGAGCTTCCCCGTGATCGACTCAGTCTCCCCGTGCTCGGGCCCCCTCCTGTTTCACCGTTGTTTACTCTCCGTCGAGCTTGCCCGTGACCTGCCTCTTCTGTCACCTCCATTGGCGTCGAGCTGGAGCTCTCTAGAGCCTCCATGAGCCCTCCCCTGGCCTATAAATAGGTGCTCCGAGTTCTCCCACTCCTCATCGCTCCCTCCCTCGCCTCATTTGCCCTCTGGAGTCGCCGGAACTCACCGGAGTTCGTCGCTCCTCCTCGGTGGTCGCCAGAGTTCACTAGTTTCCGACCACCACAGACCCCCTCTAGCCTCGCCGCCACGTCCACAGCCTTCCCCTACTCCCACCGAGCCGCCCCAACCCTCTTGCCCTTCTCGGAGTGCCCTGCATCGCTGAGACCAGCATCGCCCGAGCCCTCTCTATAGCTTTCCATTGTCGAGGCCTCCCCTCCGTTCCACCCCTCCCCGATGCCATCTGTGCCTCTGGATGGGTTCGCCTCGTCGCCCCGCATACGCCGGTGGTCTCCGGCCGGCCGGAGACAGCCGGAGCCGCCCACGCCCTTCGTCCTTCGTCCGCCCCTGTTCTTCCCTGCCACCGCCCCTCACCGTCGTTTTGTCGCTCCCCAGGGCCCCCTCTCTGCGGGAACGAAGGTGGCGGAGCAAGCCGCGCTGGCTAGTGTCCTCGCCTCAGCGGAAGGTGGCCGGAGGCGGCGGGGCCCTGCCCGACTTCCTCTGCTTCTATCGTGAGCGGGCACACGGGGAGGAATACGACGCCGAACTGGCCCCCTTCCCTGCCGCGTGGGCCCTCCCTGTCAGCTGCTCAAGCTGGGCCCGCCATTGCCACGTCACGTAAGTGGACACGCATTTCTCAAAATGCGCTTTCCCTCTTCGGAAGCGTACTCCAGTTCCTGTTTTAGGTAAAATGCGCTTTCTTATTTGTGAAAGCGTATTTGAAGGAAATATGCCCTAGAGACAATAATAAAGTTATTATTTATTTCCTTATTTCATGATAAATGTTTATTATTCATGCTAGAATTGTATTAACCGGAAACATAATACATGTGTGAATACATAGACAAACATAGTGTCACTAGTATGCCTCTACTTGACTAGCTCGTGAATCAAAGATGGTTAAGTTTCCTAACCATAGACATGAGTTGTCATTTGATTAACGGGATCACATCATTAGGAGAATGATGTGATTGACTTGACCCATTCTGTTAGCTTAGCACTTGATCATTTAGTATGTTGCTATTGCTTTCTTCATGACTTATACATGTTCCTACAACTATGAGATTATGCAACTCCCGTTTACCGGAGGAACACTTCGTGTGCTACCAAACGTCACAACGTAACTGGGTGATTATAAAGGAGCTCTACAGGTGTCTCCAATGGTACATGTTGGGTCGGCGTATTTCGAGATTAGGATTTGTCACTCCGATTGTCGGAGAGGTATCTCTGGGCCCTCTCGGTAATGCACATCACTATAAGCGTTGCAAGCAATGTAACTAATGAGTTAGTTGCGGGATGATGCATTACATAACGAGTAAAGAGACTTGCCGGTAACGAGATTGAACTAGGTATTGGGATACCGACGATCGAATCTCGGGCAAGTAACATACCGATGACAAAGGGAACAATGTATGTTGTTATGCGGTTTGACCGATAAAGATCTTCGTAGAATATGTAGGAGCCAATATGAGCATCCAGGTTCCGCTATTGGTTATTGACCGGAAACGTGTCTCGGTCATGTCTACATAGTTCTCGAACCCGTAGGGTCCGCACGCTTAAGGTTTCGATGACAGTTATATTATGAGTTTATGATTTTCGATGTACCGAAGGAGTTCGGAGTCCCGGATGAGATCGGAGACATGACGAGGAGTCTCGAAATGGTCGAGACGTAAAGATCGATATATTGGACAATTATATTCGGAGTTCGGAAAGGTTTCGAGTGATTCTGGTATTTTTCGGAGTACCAGAGAGTTACGAGAATTCGCCGGGGAGTATATGGGCCTTATTGGGCCATACGGGAATAGAGGATAGAGGCCAAAAGGAAGGAGGCCTGCGCCCCCCTCTGGTCCGAATTGGACAAGGGGAGCATCCCCCTTTTCCTTTTCCCTCTTCTCCTCTTTCCTTCTCTCCTACTCCAACAAGGAAAGGAGGAGTCCTACTCCCGGTGGGAGTAGGACTCCCCCCTTGGCGTGCCTCCTCCCTAGGCCGGCCGCCTCCCCCCTTGCTCCTTTATATACGGGGGCAGGGGGCACCCCATAGATACAACAACAATTGATCTCTTGATCTCTTAGCTGTGTGTGGTGCCCCCTCCACCATAGTCCTCCTCGATAATTTTTGTAGCGGTGCTTAGGCGAAGCCCTGCAACAGTAGAAAATCAAGATCGTCACCACGCCGTCGTGCTGACGGAACTCTCCCTCGACACTCGGCTGGAACGGAGTACGAGGGACGTCATCGAGCTGAACGTGTGCTAGAACTCGGAGGTGCCGTAGTTTCGGTGCTTGATCGGTCGGGCCGTGAAGACGTACGACTACATCAACCGCGTTGTTCTAATGCTTCCGCTTTCGGTCTACGAGGGTACGTGGAAAACACTCTCCCCTCTCATTGCTATGCATCACCATGATCTTGCATGTGCTTAGGAAATTTTTGAAATTACTACGTTCCCCTACAGTGGTATTAGAGCCAGGTTTTATGCGTAGATGTCATATGCACGAGTAGAACACAAGTGAGTTGTGGGCGATATAAGTCATACTGCTTACCAGCATGTCAGACTTTGGTTCAGCGACATTGTGAGATGAAGCGGCCCGGACCGACATTACGCGTACGCTTACGCGAGACTGGTTTCACCGCTACGAGCACTCGTTGCTTAAAGGTGACCGGTGGGTGTCTGTCTCTCTCACTTTAGTTAAACCGAGTGTGGCTACGCCCGGTCCTTGCGAAGGTTAAAACAACACCAACTTGACAAACTATCATTGTGGTTTTGATGCGTAGGTAAGAACAGTTTTTGCTAAGCCCGTAGGAGCCACGTAAAATTTGCAACAACAAAGTAGAGGACATCTAACTTGTTTTTGCAGGGCATGATGTGATGTGATATGGTCAAGACGTGATGCTATATTTTATTGTATGAGATGATCATGTTTTGTAACCGAGTTATCGGCAACTGGCAGGAGCCATATGGTTGTCGCTTTATTGTATGAAATGCAAACGTCCTGTAATTGCTTTACTTTATCACTAAGCGGTAGCGATAGTCGTAGAAGCAATAGATGGCGTAATGACAACGATGCTACGATGGAGATCAAGGTGTCGCGCCGGTGACAATGGTGATCACGACGGTGCTTCGGAGATGGAGATCACAAGCACAAGATGATGAGGGCCATATCATATCACTTATATTGATTGCATGTGATGTTTATCCTTTATGCATCTTATCTTGCTTTGATTGACGGTAGCATTTTAAGATGATCTCTCACTAATTATCAAGAAGTGTTCTCCCTGAGTATGCACCGTTGTGGAAGTTCTTCGTGCTGAGACACCACGTGATGATCGGGTGTGATAGGCTCTACGTTCAAATACAACGGGTTGAAAACAGTTGCACACGCGGAATACTCAGGTTAAACTTGACGAGCCTAGCATATAACAGATATGGCCTCGGAACACGGAGACCGAAAGGTTGAGCGTGAATCATATAGTAGATATGATCAAGATAGTGATGTTCACCATTGAAACTACTCCATCTCACGTGATGATCGGACATGGTTTAGTTGATTTGGATCACGTGATCACTTAGATGACTAGAGAGATGTCTGTCTAAGTGGGAGTTCTTAAGTAATATGATTAATTGAACTTAAATTTATCATGAACTTAGTCCTCGTAGTATTTTGCAAATTATGTTGTAGATCAATAGCTTGCGTTGTTGCTTTCATATGTTTATTTTGATATGTTCCTAGAGAAAAATTGTGTTGAAAGATGTTAGTAGCAATGATGCGGATTAGATCCGTGATCTGAGGTTTATCCTCATTGCTTCATAGAAGAATTATGTTCTTAATGCACCGCTGGGTGACAGACCTATTGCAGGAGCAGATGCAGACGCTATGAATGTTTGGCTAGCTCAATATGATGACTACTTGATAGTTTTGTGTACCATGCTTAATGGCTTAGAATCGGGATTTCAAAGACGTTTTGAACGTCATGGACCATACGAGATGTTCCAGGAGTTGAAGTTAATATTTCAAGCAAATACCCGAGTTGAGAGATATGAAGTCTCCAACAAGTTCTATAGCTAAAAGATGGAGGAGAATCGCTCAACTAGTGAGCATGGGCTCAGATTGTCTGGGTACTACAATCGCTTGAATCAAGTGGGAGTTAATCTTCCAGATAAGATAGTGATTGACAGAGTTCTCTAGTCACCATCACCAAGTTAGTAGAACTTTGTGATGAACTATAGTATGCAAGGGATGACGAAAACGATTCCCGAGCTCTTCGTGATGTTGAAATCGACGAGGGTAGAAATCAAGAAAGAGCATCAAGTGTTGATGGTTGACAAGATCACTAGTTTCAAAAAAAGGGCAAAGGGAAAGAAAGGGGAACTTCAAGTAGAATGACAAGCAAGTTGTCACTCCCACAAAGAATCCCACGCTGAACCAAAGCCTGAAACTGAGTGCTTAAACTGCAAAGGAAATGGTCACTGGAAACGGAAATACCCTGAATATTTGGTGGATAAGAAGGATGGCAGAGTAAACAAGGGTATATTTGATATACAGGTTATTGATGTGTACCTTACTAGTGTTTATAGTAGCCCCTGAGTATTTGATACTTCTTCGGTTGCTAAAAATTAGTGACTTGAAACAGGAGTTACAGAATAAATAAAGACTAGTTGAGGGTGAAGTGACGATGTGTATTGGAAGTGGTTCCAAGATTGATATGATCATCATCGCCCACTCCCTATACTTTTAGGATTAGTGTTAAACCTAAATAAATGTTATTTGGCGTTTGCGTTGAACATGAATATGATTTGATCATGTTTATTGCGATACAGTTATTCATTTAAAGTCAAAGAATAATTGTTGTTCTGTTTACATGAATAAAACCTTCGATGGTCATACACCCAATGAAAATAGTTTGTTGGATCTCAATCATAGTGATACACATATTCATAATATTGATGCCAAAATATGCAAAGTTAATAATGATAGTTCAACTTATTTGTGGCACTGCCGTTTGGGTCATATCGGTGTAAAGCGCATGAAGAAACTCCATAAAGATGGATTTTTGGAATCTCTTGGTTAGGAATCATTTGATGCTTGCGAACCGTGCCTTTTGGGCAAGATGACTAAAACTCTGTTCTCCGGAACAATGAAACGAGCTAGTGACTTATTGGAAATCATACATACCGATGTATGCGGTCCAATGAGTGTTGATGCTCGTGGTGGGTATCGTTATTTTCTGACCTTCACGAGATGAATTGAGCAGATATGAGTATATCTACTTAATGAAGCACAAGTCTGAAACATTTGAAAAGTTCAAAGAATTTTAGAGTGAAGTGGAGAATCATCGTAACAAGAAAATAAAGTTTCTGCAATTTGATCGCGGAGACAAATATTTGAGTTACGAGTTTGGTCTTCAATTAAAACAATGTGGAATAGTTTCACAAACTCATGCCACCTGGAACATCACAGCTTAATGGTGTGTCCAAACTTCATAACAGTAATTTATTGGATATAGTGCAATCTATGATGTATCTTACCGATTTACCACTATCATTTTGGGGTTATGCATTAGAGACAATTGCATTCACGTTTAATAGGGCACCATCTAAATCCGTTGAGACGACACCGTATAAACTATGATTTAGCAGTAAACCTAAGCTGTCGTTTCTTAAAGTTTGGAGTTGCGATGCTTATATGAAAAATGTTTTCAACCTGATAAGCTCGAACCCAAATCAGAGAAGTGCGTCTTCATAGAATACCCAAAGGAAACTGTTGGGTACACCTTCTATCACAGATCCGAAGGCAAAACATTTGTTGCTAAGAATGGATCCTTTCTAGAGAAGGAGTTTCTCTTGAAAGAAGTGAGTTGGAGAAAAATAGAACTTGATAAGGTAATAGTATCTTCTCCTGAATTGCAAAATAGTTCATCACTGAAATCAGTTCCAGTGATTCCTACACCAATTAGTGAGGAAGCTAATGATGATGATCATGAAACTTCAGATCAAGTTACTACAGAAACTCATAGGTCTTCCAGAGTACGGTCCGCACTAGAGTGGTACGGTAATCCTGTTCTGGAAGTCATGTTACTAGACCATGATGAACCTATGAACTATGAGGAAGTGATGATGAGCCCAGATTCCATGAAATGGCTTGAGGCCATGAAATCTGAGATAGGATCCATGTATGAGAACAAAGTATAGACTTTGGTTGACTTGCTCAATGATCAGCAAGCCATGTTAAATAAATGGATCTTCATTTTCATCCCTCTTGAAAACGGTAATCATCATGGCGCTCCACCCACCCCACCTCACCTCCCACCCCTCCCATGGCAACCATGGCACCATCCAAGATCTCCACTGATCCCACCATCAAAATCCCTTTCCTGGCCGATGGATCCCTTCAGTGATCCACACTCCATCGCCCACCAACTGGATTTTTCTTTTGGTCACCATTTCAGAGGTGAGATCCGTAAGTTATTCCAAACCTCGGTAAACCCCATCTCCTCTTCGTATGGTTTCTCCCTTGTGGTCTCATTTGCAAGATTTGGTTTTCAACTGAATACCCACAATGTGAGTTTGGCACTATCATCTTGCACTGGTGGATCCTATGACTCATTTGAGGTATCTTATATCAAGGGTAATGTTTTTATGTTCAAAGTTTGCTCCAAGGCCGTGGGTTTCTTCTTGGTACGTAAATCATATTTCAATTGTGATGCATTCAATGCTATTTCCACTTATGGAGCGGTGGTGGCCCTAATTGGATTTTTGAAGAGAAGAAGTGGTATAGAGAACAAGATTCTGAATGGACTATTGTCACACGACGTCACAAAGGTAAGCGCACAAATCTTGTTCCCACCAATCATGTTTACCGTAGAATCATGGGTCATCTTTCTACCCCGCACATGAGAGTTGATACGCATGATAACAATCCTCTATCGGGGGTGAATGTAATTCCACTCGGATCTACGCCACATGGCTTGCCGATTCCTAATGATCATGTTCTTCGCTCGCCGCCGATTGCTCCAACAACCCACATGCATAGCGGATCGGCCGTTGCATGCACCAGTGCTAGTTTGAATCGATCGGCCCAAAACTTGTCCGCGGAGCCCATCAGGCCGACAGGTACGGAGCAGCCCAACTCCTCGGAAGATGTATCGTCTGGGAGGATTTATACTGACATATCCAATTATACTATATGCCAAAAATGCCTTGGTGCTGGGCACGCGCGTAATCAATGCAACAATAGAATCAGGTGCCGAGTTTGTTACCGATACAATCATATCGCCAGATTTTGTTTCAACAAGAATACCAGACTTAATGCTTATCGGGTCAAACAGAAAAAGGATCCTCCCCCTGATATAACTGAGGCTCAACTAGTCCCCTCGGCTTCTCCCCTTGGTTCTTCTCCCTCTGCTCCACCGACCACAGCTGCAAACACCGAGATGGCATGCTACCCTTGCAACCCGCTCCCCCACCTTCCACCTGGTACGACGATCAACCCCCCCGGTCCTCTCCGTGCTCGCCGTGGATATGTGGTTCTTGGAGGTGACCTACCGATGGTCTGCGATGAGTGGGCAATCGCCACGCTCGTACCCGAGGTATCAGCTGAGGAGTTCCATGGTGCCATTGTTCTGATCACGAACTACCTGGAGGGACGTGGATGGCGCATCAACTACACTTCCTGCTGTGGTATGGGTACTGCTTTGGTTCACTTTACTACTGCCTGTTCGCGTGATACTGCTGTCAGTCTGAGCCCGTTCTAGATTGGGGACTCTGTTCTTAGGATTAGCAAGCAGGATAGAGGTCTTAATTACCGCAGCATTACTTTCACACATGATGTATGGATCCTACTTATGAATTATCCATTAGAATGCTGGGATGTTGGGGTGATTAGTCGCACTGTGTCACCATATGGTCGCTTTCTGATCTGGAACAAGGATCCAAGGGACAAAGCAAGGGTTATTGTTAAACTCAGGGTCATGAATGTTGACAATATTCCTATTAGTCTAGTTGTTCTGAGGAACCTAGATGATGTTGGATATGGTGACTCATGGACTTGCCCAACATATATACTGTCGAGGGATCTGATTGGTCAGCAAGGGGGTGATGAGGACCCATTGCCACCTGATGGTGGAAACCCTCATCCCCTCCCTCATGTACATGGAGGTTTCTGGCATGATGAGGTATTAGGGAATATACCTATGGATCAAGTTGTTATTAATCCTCATAATGAGAACCTTGGTGCACCATGTGAGGATGTTCATGTGTTCCATAATGACAATGTGAACCATGATGATGCCCACATGGCTGCTGCTATTGAACATATTAATGCTGATCATGTTGAGGCACCTGTTTTGGAGGAAGTAAGATCTCCGATTCAAATACACTCCAGTACAATCTATGCTGAACCTCATGAGACTCTTGGGCCTGATTACATCCCAATTAATCATGTTGCCTCACAACCCAGTTCTCAGAAAGTTCCTAGTCCTGTGTTTATCCCCAATAACTGCAGCATGAGCTACAATGACATACCATCCACTAGCAGTTCCCAGCCTTTGCAGACTAGCAACATTGCTGTTGAGGGTGCTACTGAGCACATTAATGTTCTTCAGGAACTTATTGGCAACTTGGTGACAAATGCTCAGGACATCATTCCCAAACTGGGTGGCAGCCAGATTGTCAATGCTTCCTGCAATGTGGTCGATGTTGTGGGCACCAATGGTAACAATAAAAGATGTTATCTGCAGATCCAAACCATCCAGAATGAACCACCTATGAATGCCAGCTCTGTTAGCATTGAGGAGATCACAGGCCAGGAGTTTGCCGAAGTTCAGAAACCCTCTAACAGGCAGAAAAAGAAGAAGATCATAGATGACACCTTCTGCAGGAGGAGCAACAGGATTGCCAAGCTCACCAGGGGCTTCAAGGACCAGGCTGCTGCAGATAATGTCATCAATAATGAAGCTAAGATTGATCATAATAACAAACAGGACCCTAAGAAACTGAAGAAAGATATATCTGTTAACCTGGGACCTCAGTTTGATGCTGTGATTATTAATAAGCAGGCACCTCCACCACCTGAATTTCCTATGAAGACCCTGCAGGCTATTGGCACAGGTCCATGTAAGATGGCACCCCAGGATGTGTCCCCTAGTGCTTTGCACTATGACAGCTCTGATGATTACGTCTCACTCCTATGATGTGGGCTTTGATGGCTCCTCTAACTGCCATCTTGCTATGATTCCATTTCCTTTTGCTTCCTCTACCATGTCATTTGGATGCCTGCGTGCATCAACTATCAGTATGATGTGTAATAAGTATACTTTGTGCTACAGTTTCTACTGGAGTTTGCCTGTCAGTTGCTTATGTTGTCTTAAATGCTTATGTACTATGATTATCTACTGCATGTATCTACTCCAACGAGCATTAGTCAGTGACTATTCACTTACCCCAGATATTGGCTGCTATAGCAAGACCCACAGAGCATGTAGGAGCACATATTATGCTATTCATAATATGGCACAATATTACCTCATATACTTCTGCCATGAATAGAAGTTGGAATATCCTAAATTGGAATGTTAGAGGTATAAACTCCACAACTAGGTGGAATGACATTAGAAAAAAATTGATGAAAGTGCTTGCTGTATTATGACTTTTCAAGAAACCAAGAGGGATAATTTTGATATTGCTTATATCAAGAATTTTTGCCCAAAGAGGTTCAACCAATTCTGTTTTTCACCTTCCAATGGCAACTCTGGAGGTCTAATTACTATTTGGAATGGCAATATAATGAAGGGAAAAGTGATATCCCAAAATTATTATCAGATCACCATTGAGTTTACTTCTAATCTGGATAGTACCTGCTGGTATCTCACTAATGTTTATGGTCCTAACAGAACTGAAGGTAAACAGGAATTTACTGATTGGCTTATGGGTCTGAATATGAGCCAGTCTAAGCTATGGATGATCCTGGGTGATTTTAATTACATAAGAAGCCCTGATAATAGAAACAAACCTGGTGGTGATCCTGCTAGTATGATGGCTTTTAATAATATCATTGTTAACCTGGATCTGGCAGAAATCCCTCTCAAAGGAAGAGCTTCCACATGGACCAATAAACAAGATCAACCTTTATTGGAAAAGTTAGATTGGATTTTTACCAGTCCCCACTGGACTACTATCCATCCATCTACTATGGCTACTCCATTAGCTAAAATTTCATCTGACCATGTGCCTATCAAAATCCAGATTGATAGCAATATTCCCAGAAGCCAGATATTCAGATTTGAAGAGTATTGGACTGAATTCAGTGGGTTTATTGAAACTATGGAGAAGCATTGGTTAAATTCCACTCACTTCTCTGATTCTGCTAAGAATTTAAATTCCAAGTTTAAATCTATCAGAAGAGGTTTGAAATCTTGGAGCAAGCAATACTCCCAATTGAACAAAATCATTGATAATTGTTGTTTCTATGTGAAACTATTTGATGGCATTGAGGAACAAAGACCACTAGCTAGGGTGGAAAAGAATTTCAGGAAATTGCTCATCAAGCATACTAACAAGTTGCTGGAGGCTAAGAGAATCTACTGGAGAATTAGGGCAAACATCAGATGGGCAAATTTGGGTGATGAAAATACCAAATTCTTTCATGCAATTGCTACTTATGTATTTAGGCACAACTACATCACATATCTTATGACTATGGATGGACAACAAGTATTTGATCATGATCATAAAGCTACTATACTTTGGGCATCTTTCAAAGATAGGATTGGTACTGAGACAATCTGCACACAAAACTTTGACATATCACACCTTGCTATGGAGGAGGATCTTTATGATCTTGACAGGCCCTTCAGTACTGATGAGATTGATGGTATCATCAATAAAATGCCCAATGACAAATCTCCTGGACCTGATGGTTTTAATGGCCTGTTTATGAAGAAATGCTGGCACATAATCAAGCATTATTTCTACAAATTCATCAATGATTTCTACAATGAAGCTGTTTCCCTGGCCCCTGTTAACACTGCCTACATTACTTTGATACCCAAAAATGACAATCCTGAAATTCCTGATGATTATAGGCCCATCTCACTTGTAAGTATGCCTATCAAAATCCTTACTAAACTCCTTGCTAATAGAGTGCAGCAGATTATTATACCCAGAATTAGCAAGAATCAATATGGGTTTATAAAGACAAGGAATATTCAGGATTGCCTTGCATGGAGTTTTGAATACATACATATATGCCACAAATCCAAGAAAGAGATCATTATTTTTAAGATTGACTTTGTTAAGGCTTTTGATAAAGTGAGCTACAAGGCTATCTTATACATGATGAAGCATCTGGGATTTACCAAGAAATGGATTAGATGGGTCTCATTTATACTATCTACTGCTTCCACATCTGTCATCCTTAATAGTGTTCCAGGTAAATGCATTCAATGTAAGTGTGGTGTCAGACAAGGAGATCCATTTTCCCCTCTTCTATATGTTATGGTTGGAGAATTATTGCAAATCATGGTTAATGATGCCTGGAGAAATGGAACACTATCTCTGCCCATTGAGACTAACTTTACTGAAAGTTATCCCATCATACAATATGCTGATGACACCCTGGTTATCTTGCCTGCTGATGAGGTTCAAATTAGAAGCTTCATTGAGATACTTGACAACTTCTCAAAATTCACTGGACTTGTTGTAAATTATAGTAAATCATCCATGTTACCAATCAACATGTCTGATGATAAAGCTCAAGAGCTGGCAAATTCCTTCAATTGCAAAAAAGAATCTATGCCTTTCACATATCTTGGTCTACCAATGGGATCTACAAGACCTAAAGTGGCAGATTTGATGCCCATGGTATCAAGACTTGATCATAGACTTTCTGGCATTGCCTCATTAATGTCATATTCTGGGAGACTTGTACATCTCAAATCCATAGTTGCTGCTCTGCCAATTTTTGCTATGTGTTGCATTAGAGTACCTCTCACCATACTGGATCACTTTGAAAAATCTAGCAGGAACTTCCTTTGGTATGGTAAGGATATCAATAAAAAAGGAAATTGCCTTGTTAAATGGGATAATGTTTGCTTGCCAAAAAAGGTTGGGGGATTGGGTGTGTTAGATCTGAGAACACAAAACAAAACTCTGCTTATAAAATTTCTTTACAGATTCTTCAATAAGCAGGATATCCCCTGGGTTAACCTTATATGGAACAATTACTATGATAATGATGAGATACCTTGTTTCCCTACAATGATGGGATCCTTTTGGTGGAGAGACTGCTGCTCGAATTTGCAAGACTTTAAAAACATGACTATATGTTATGCTGGGAGAGGTGATACAATTAAGCTATGGTCAGATAAGTGGTGTTCTTATACAATATCACAGTCAATGCCTCAGCTATTTTCCTATGCAAAGAATGCTGACATAACTCTTGCAACTGTCAGCAACATAGATGATAGTGAATTTTATGATTTGTTCCACCTGCCTATGTCCTCTATTGCTGTACAACAGAGTATCAACCTTATAGAGCTGATTAACAACAGAGAGAATCAGCACCTGCCAGATTCTTGGAAATTTTATTGGGGTGCCACAAGGTACTCTAACAAGAGAATATACCTTGAACTTATGGTAAACCCTGTTGATGCACCTAAACCCTATCAATGGATATGGAAATCATGCTCTTTACCAAAGCAGAAATTCTTCTTCTGGCTCTTGTTACAAGACAGATTAAACACTAGAGATCTACTAAAAAGGAAGAATTTCTACATTGAGACTAGTAAGTGTGAATTATGTGATGATGAACCTAATGAACATTTAATGCATCTGTTTTTTAGCTGTGATTTCAGTCAAAACTTCTAGATGAACATTGGCTACCAATGGAACACTGATCATAACCTCATAGAAATGCTCCTGGAGGGAAGGAAGCAAGATACACATGGATGCTTTAAAGAATGTCTGATTGCTGGATGCTGGAGTCTATGGAAACAAAGAAATAGCATAATTTTTGACAACAAGGTCAAAAATATGACATTCTGTATTGCCACTTTCAAGGAGAACTTTTGCATGATTATAAAGAAGGCAAAACCAGGATTGAAAGAGGGCATGCAAAGCTGGCTAGATCATTTGTAGACTCATCAATGTCATGAATTATATCCATCATGTAAATCCATATGTAACTGTCCCCCTATTTTAATGAAAAAGAGAATCATAGTGGGGATTTTCCCCACTGTTTTTGTCAAAAAAATGGATCTTCAAGAGGAAGACGGACACTGATAGTAGTGTTATTATCTACTAAGCTCGACTTGTTGCGAAAGGTTTTCGAAAAGTTCAAGGTGTTGACTACGATGAGATTTTCTCACTCGTAGCGATGCTTAAGTCTGTCTAAATCATGTTAGCAATTGCCACATTTTATGAAATCTGGCAAATGGATGTCAAAACTGCATTCCTTAATGGATTTATTAAAGAAGAGTTGTATATGATGCAACCAGAAGGTTTTGTCAATCCTAAAGGTGCTAACAAAGTGTGCAAGCTCCAGCAATCCATTTATGGACTGTTGCAAGCATCTCGGAGTTGGAATATACGCTTTGATGAGTTGATCAAAGCATATGGTTTTATACAGACTTTTGGAGAAGCCTGTATTTACAAGAAAGTGAGTGGGAGCACTACTGCATTTCTGGTAAGTATATGTGAATAACATATTGTTGATTGGAAATAATGTAGAATTTTTCTGGAAAGCATAAAAGGATACTTGAATAAGTTCTTTAAAAGAAAGACCTCCGTAAAGCTACTTACATATTGAGCATCAAGATCTATTGAGATAGATCAAGACGCTTGATAAGTTTTTCAATAAGTACATACCTTATCAAGATTTTGAAATAGTTCAAAATGGAACAGTCAAAGAAAGAGTTCTTGCCTGTGTTGCAAAGGTGTGAAATTGAGTAAGACTCAAATCCTGACCACGGCAGAAAATAGAAAAGAGAATGAAAGTCATTCCCTATGCCTAAGTCATAGGTTCTATAAAGTATGCTATGCTATGTACCAGACCTATTGTATACCTTGCTCTGAATTTGGCAAGGGAGTACAATAGTGATCTAGGAGTAGATCACTGGACATTGGTCAAGAATATCCTTAGTGAGGACTAAGGAAATATTTCTCGATTATGGAGGTGATAAAAGAGCCCGTCGTAAAGAGTTACATCGGTGCAAGCTTTCACACCGATCCAAATGACTCTAAGTCTCAATCTGGATACATATTGAAAGTGGGAGCAATTAGCTAGAGTAGCTCCATGCAGAGCATTGTAGACATAGAATATTTGCAAATTACATACGGCTCTGAATGTGACAGACCCGTTGACTAAGCTTCTCTCACGAGCAAAACATGATCACACCTTAGTACTCTTTGGGTGTTAATCACATAGCGATGTGAACTAGATTATTGACTCTAGTAAACCCTTTGGGTGTTGGTGACATGACGATGTGAACTATGGGTGTTAATCATATACAGATATGAATATTGGTGTTAAATCACATGGCGATGTGAACTAGATTATTGACTCTAGTGCAAGTGGGAGATTGAAGGAAATATGCCCTAGAGACAATAATAAAGTTATTATTTATTTCCTCATTTCATGATAAATGTTTATTATTCATGATAGAATTGTATTAACCGGAAACATAATACATGTGTGAATACATAGACAAACATAGTGTCACTAGTATGCCTCTACTTGACTAGCTCGTGAATCAAAGATGGTTAAGTTTCCTGACCATAGGCACGAGTTGTCATGCGATTAACGGGATCACATCATTAGGAGAATGATGTGATTGACTTGACCCATTCCGTTAGCTTAGCACTTGGTCGTTTAGTATGTTGCTATTGCTTTCTTCATGACTTATACATGTTCCTACAACTATGAGATTATGCAACTCCCGTTTACCGGAGGAACACTTTGTGTCTACCAAACATCACAACATAACTGGGTGATTATAAAGGAGCTCTACAGGTGTCTCCAAAGGTACATGTTGGGTTGGCGTATTTCGAGATTAGGATTTGTCACTCCGATTGTCAGAGAGGTATCTTTGGGCCCTCTCGATAATGCACATCACTATAAGCCTTGCAAGCAATGTAACTAATGAGTTAGTTGCGGGATGATGCATTACGTAACGAGTAAAGAGACTTGCCGGTAACGATATTGAACTAGGTATTGGGATACCGACGATCGAATCTCGGGCAAGTAATGTACCGATGACAAAGGGAACAATGTATGTTGTTATGCGGTTTGACCGATAAAGTTCTTCGTAGAATATGTAGGAGCCAATATGAGCATCCAGGTTCCGCTACTGGTTATTGACCGGAAACGTGTCTCGGTCATGTCTACATAGTTCTCGAACCCGTAGGGTTCGCACGCTTAAGGTTTCGATGACAGTTATATTATGAGTTTATGAGTTTTGATGTACCTAAGGAGTTCGGAGTCCCGGATGAGATCAGGGACATGACGAGGAGTCTCGAGATGGTCGAGACGTAAAGATCGATATATTGGACGACTATATTCGGAGTTCGGAAAGGTTCCGAGTGATTCGGGTATTTTTTGGAGTACCGGAGAGTTATGGGAATTCGCTGGGGAGTATATGGGCCTTATTGGGCCATACGGGAATAGAGGAGAGAGGCCAAAAGGAAGGAGGCCTGCGCCCCCCTCTGGTCCGAATTGGACAAGGGGAGCAGCCCCCTTTTCCTTTTCCCTCTCCTCCTCTTTCCTTCTCTCCTACTCCAACAAGGAAAGGAGGAGTCCTACTCCCGGTGGGAGTTGGACTCCCCCCTTGGCGCGCCTCCTCCCTAGGCCGGCCGCCTCCGCCCTTGCTCCTTTATATACGGGGGCAGGGGGGCACCCCATAGACACAACAACAATTGATCTCTTGATCTCTTAGCCGTGTGCGGTGCCCTCCTCCACCATAGTCCTCCTCGATAATATTTGTAGCGGTGCTTAGGCGAAGCCTTGCAACGGTAGAACATCAAGATCGTCACCACGCCGTCGTGCTGACGGAACTCTCCCTCGACACTCGGCTGGATCGGAGTACAAGGGACGCCATCGAGCTGAACGTGTGCTAGAACTCGGAGGTGTCGTAGTTTCGGTGCTTGATCGATCAGGCCGTGAAGACGTACAACTACATCAACCGCGTTGTTCTAACGCTTCCACTTTTGGTCTACGAGGGTACGTGGACAACACTCTCCCCTCTCGTTTATTTTGAATTTGAATTTGGAACGGTTTCGAATCAACGCGAGTTTATCAAGAGTAACCGAGGTGACGTGGCATTATTAGCGGGGATCACTGTAGCTTAATTATCCGGGTGTCACACTTTTGCAATAAGTATATGAGTTCTTTATGACTAATGTGAGTCCATGTATTATACGCACTCTTACACTTCCGCAATTTGCTAGCCTCTACGGTACCGTGCATTGCCATTTCTCACCTTGAGAGTTGGTGCAAACTTCGCCGGTGCATCCAAACCCTGTGATACAATACACTCTATCACACATAAACCTCCTTATATCTTCCTGAAAATATCCACCATACCTACCTATTATGGCATTTCCATAGCCATTCCGAGATATATTGCCATGCAACTTTCCACCGTTTCGTTTATTATGACACGCATCATTATTGTCATATTGCTTTGCATGATCATGTAGTTGACATCATATTTGTGGCAAAGCCACCTTTATAATTCTTTCATGCATGTCACTCTTGATTCATTGCACATCCCGGTACACCACCGGAGGCATTCATATAGAGTCATATCTTGTTCTAAGTATCGAGTTGTAATTCTTGAGTTGTAAGTAAATAAAAGTGTGATGATCTTCATTATTAGAGCATTGTTCCAGTGAGGAAAGGATGATGGAGACTATGATTCCCCGACAAGTCGGGATGAGACTCCGGACGAAAAATAAAAAAAGGAGAAAAAAGAGGCAATAAAAGAAAGAGAAAAGGCCCAAATAAAAAAATAATGAGAAAAAAAGAGAGAAGGGGCAATGCTACTATTCTTTTACCACACTTGTGCTTGAAAGTAGCACCATGATCTTCATGATAGAGAGTCTCCTATTTTGTCACTTTCATATACTAGTGGGAATTTTTCATTATATAACTTGGCTTGTATATTCCAATGATGAGCTTCCTCAAGTGCCCTAGGTCTTCGTGAGCGAGCAAGTTGGATGCACACCCACTTAGTTTCTCTTGTCGAGCTTTCATACATTTATAGCTCTAGTGCATCCGTTGCATGGCAATCCCTACTCCTCATATTGACATCAATTGATGGGAATCTCCATAGCCCGTTGATTAGCCGCGTCAATGTGAGACTTTCTCCTTTTTTTTTCTTTTCTCACATAATCCCTATCATAATACTCTACTCCACCCATAGTGTTATGTCCATGGCTTACGCTCATGTATTGCGTGAGGGTTGAAAAGGCTGAAGCGCGTTAAAAAGTATGAACCAATTGCTTGGCTGAAACTGGGGTTGTGCATGATGGGAGCATTTTGTGTTACAAAAATGAAGCATGGCCAAACTATATGATTTTGTAGGGATAAGCTTTCTTCGTCTATGCTATTTTGATAAGACATAAACTGCTTGGTTAGCATGCTTGAAATATTAATATTTTTATGTCAATTTTAAACTTTTATCTTGAATCTTTTGGATATGAACAATCATGCCACAATAAAGAAAATTACATTGATAATTATGTTAGGTAGCATTCCACATCAAAAATTCTGTTTTTATCATTTACCTACTCGAGGACGAGCAGGAATTAAGCTTGGGGATGCTTGATACTTCTCCAACGTATCTATAATTTTTGATTCTTCCATGCTATTATATTATCGGTTTTGGATGTTTAATGGGCTTTATTATGCACTTTTATATTATTTTTGGGACTAACGGAGGCCCAGTGCAAATTGTTGTTTTTTTCTTTCTATTTGAGTGTTTTGCAGAAAAGGAATATCAAACGGAGTCCAAATGGAATGAAACCTTCGTGGGAATTGTTTTTGGAACAAACGCAATCCAAGAGACTTGGAGTGGACGTCAGGGAAGCAACGAGGTGGCCATGAGGGTCCAGGGCGTGCCCTACCCCCCTGAGCACGCCCCCCACCCTCGTGGGCCCCTCGTGGCTCCCCTGGCCGACTTCTTTCACCTATATATACTCATATACCCTGAAAACATCCAGGAGCACAATAGATCAGGAGTTCCGCCGCCGCAAGCCTCTGTAGCCACCAAAAACCTCTCGGGAGCCCATTCCGGCACCCTGCCGGAGGGGGAATTCATCACCGGTGGCCATCTTCATCATCCCGGCGCTCTCCATGACGAGGAGGGAGTATTTCACCCTCGGGGCTGAGGGTATGTACCAGTAGCTATGTGTTTGATCTCTCTCTCTCTCTCTCTCTCTCTCGTGTTCTTGATTCGGCATAATCTTGATGTATCGCGAGCTTTGCTATTATAGTTGGATCTTATGATGTTTCTCCCCCTCTACTCTCTTGTAATGGATTGAGTTTTCCCTTTTAAGTTATCTTATCGGATTGAGTCTTTAAGGATTTTAGAACACTTGATGCATGTCCTTGATACGTCTCCAACGTATCTATAGTTTTTGATTGTTCCATGCTATTATATTACCCCTTTTGGATGTTTATGGGCTTTATTTTACATATTTATATCATTTTTGGGACTAACCTACTAACCGGAGGCCCAGCCCATATTGCTCTTTTTTTGCCTATTTCAGTATTTCAAAGAAAAGGAATATCAAACGGAGTCCAAACGGAATGAAACCTTCGGGAGCGTGATTTTTGGAACGAACGTGATCCGGAGAGCTTGGAGTGCAAGCCAAGAAGCTTCCGAGGGCCCCACGAGATAGGGGGCCGCGCCCCCCTGTAGGGCGCGCCCCCTGTCTCGTGGGCCCCTCGGGCGGCCACCGACGTACTTCTTCCTCCTATATATACCTACGTACCCCGAAAACATCCAGGGGCACCACGAAACACAATTTCCACTGCTGTAACCTTCTGTATCCGCGAGATCTCATCTTGGAGCCTTCGCCGGCACTCTGCTAGAGGGGGAATCAACCACGGAGGGCTTCTACATCAACATCCTTGCCCCTCCGATGAGTTGTGATTAGTTTACCACAGACCTACGGGTCCATACTTATTAGCTAGATGACTTCTTCTCTCTTTTTGGATCTCAATACAATGTTCTCCCCCTCTCTTGTGGAGATCTATTCGATGTAAACTCTTTTTGCTGTGTGTTTGTCAAGATCCGATGAATTGTGGGTTTATGATCAAGTTTATCTATGAATAATATTTGAATCTTCTCTAAATTCTTTTATGTATGATTGAGTTATCTTTGCAAGTCTCTTCGAATTATCAGTTTGGTTTGGCCTACTAGATTGATCTTTCTTGCCATGGGAGAAGTGCTTAGCTTTGGGTTCAATCTTGCGGTGTCCTTACCCAGTGACAGAAAGGGTTGCAAGGCACGTATTGTATTGTTGCCATCGAGGATAACAAGATGGGGTTTATATCGTATTGCATGAGTTTATCCCTCTACATCATGTCATCTTGCTTAATGCGTTACTCTGTTCTTATGAACTTAATACTCTAGATGTAGGCAGGAGTCGGTCGATGTGTGGAGTAATAGTAGTAGATGCAGGCAGGAGTCGGTCTACTTGTTAGGGACGTGATGCCTATATACATGATCATGCCTAGATAATCTCATAACTATGCGCTTTTCTATCAATTGCTTGACAGTAATTTGTTCACCCACCGTAATACTTATGCTATCTTGAGAGAAGCCTCTAGTGAAACCTATGGCCCCCGGGTCTATCTCTTATCATATTTTCTTTCAATCTACTTTTATTTGCATCTTTACTTTTTGCATCTATAATATAAAATACAAAAAATATATCTATCTTATCATACTATCTTTATTAGATCTCACTTTCGCAAGTGGCCGTGAAGGGATTGACAACCCCTTTATTGCGTTGGTTGCGAGTTCTCAGTTTGTTTGTGTAGGTGCGTGGGACTATTGAGGAGCCTCCTACTGGATTGATACCTTGGTTCTCAAAACTGAGGGAAATACTTATGCTACACTTGCTGCATCACCCTCTCCTCTTCGAGGAAAACCAATGCAAGCTCAAGATGTAGCAGTCTTGCATGTGCTTATCTGTGGTGACAATGGGATATCACGTGATCTACTTGATGTATGTTCTGGTGATCAACTTGCGGGTTTAGTGATCTTGTGAACTCATGCATCGGGGTTGGCACACGTTTTCATCCTGACTCTCTGGTAGAAACTTTGGGCACTCTTTGAAGTTCTTTGTGTTGGTTGAATAGATGAATCTGAGATTGTGTGATGCATATCGTATAATCATACCCACGGATACTTGAGGTGACATTGGAGTATCTAGGTGACATTAGGGTTTTGGTTGATTTGTATCTTAAGGTGTTATTCTAGTACAAACTCTATGATAGATCGAATGGAAAGAATAGCTTCATGTTATTTTACTACGGACTCTTGATTAGATCGATCAGAAAGGATAACTTTGAGGTGGTTTCATACCCTACAATAATATCTTCATTTGTTCTCCGCTATTAGTGACTTTGGAGTGAGTCTTTATTGCATGCTGAGGGATAGTTATATGATCCAATTATGTTATTATTGTTGAGAGAACTTGCACTAGTGAAAGTATGAACCCCAGGCCTTGTTTCGAAGCATTGCAATAGCGTTTTCGCCAACTTTTATCATTAGTTATCTTGCTGTTTTTATAATTTCAGATTACAAAAACCTATATCTACCATCCATATTGCACTTGTATCACCATCTCTTCGCCGAACTAGTGCACCTATACAATTCACCATTGTATTGGGTGTGTTGGGGACACAAGAGACTCTTTGTTATTTGGTTAAAGGGTTGTTTGAGAGAGACCATCTTCATCCTACGCCTCCCATAGATTGATAAACCTTAGGTCATCCACTTGAGGGAAATTTGCTACTGTCCTACAAACCTCTGCACTTGGAGGCCCAACAACGTCTACAAGAAGAAGGTTGTGTAGTAGACATCAGCACCAGCGGGCACAGGAGGGGTAGTTTCCTCTTTCATGCTAGAGAGACAAGGACAGGCGCGGGTTCCCAAGGGAGGCCCAAAGGTTTCCCTTCTGGTGCAACAAAAGCACAACCACAAACTCGGCAGGACGGACGTCATCGCCGAGGCCACCACTGTGTCATGGCCAGGACCTTTGCAGGCGGAGACCACCTTTCATCAGGATAAAATTTACTTCCTGTCCCCTTTCAAAATTGGCCGTTGTGGGATCCATTCCCGCATGATAAGGGAAGAGGACCAAGGGACTAGCCTCTGCCTTAGAAGGAAATCGATCCACTCTCTCCTCAGAGCCCTCATGAGTTTGCTCACCCACTGTTCATCCCCAGCCTCCTTGTGAGGCCAATCCACCAAAAGCAGGAGTAGGGTTTTACACCCCAAGGTGGCCCGATCCTGGGTAAATCTCGTTGTTCTTCCTTGTTCTACAATCACGCACACTCGGTGAGATCGAGCCATGGGTGCAGCGAGCCGAGCGATTCCGTGAAGAGAGATCCTTCGCACACGCCCCGGAGTTCGAACCTTGTTGGGTTTGTGGAGCCCTCATTCCGACACTTTGGCCATGTTATTTTGAGAGGACATGATTGTTTTATTAGTATGCTTGAATTATTATTGTTTTTTTATCAATACTAAACTTTTGTTTTAATCTTATGGATCTAAACATTCATGCCACAATAAAGAAGGTTACATTGATAAATATGTTAGATAACATTTAGACTTCTTAAATTCTTTCTTTAATCATTTACCTACTAGAGGACGAGCAGGAATTAAGCTTGGGGATGCTGATACATCTCCGACGTATCTATAACTTATGAAGTATTCATGCCATGTTTACAACAATTTTATGGTTTTGGTATGATTTGATGCGAACTAACCCGGACTGACGTTGTTTTCAGCAGAACTACTGTGGTGTTGTTTTTTGTGCACAAATAAAAGTTCTCGGAATGGGCTGAAAATTGACGGTGATTTTTTATGGACCAAAAGAGACCCCCGAAGCACCAGAGCTAGGCCAGGAAGTGACCGAAGAGGCCACAAGCGTAAGGCCCCCCCAAGGAGCGCCCCCACAGCTTGTGGACCCCTCGGGCACCCTCCTAACTTGTTTCCAACACCAAAAATACTTATAAATATGAAAATCCCCGAAAAGAACCCTAGATGTGAAGTTCCGCCACCGCAAGCCTCTGTAGCCTCAAAAAACCAATCGGGACCCGTTCTGGCACCCTGTCGATGGGGAAATCATCACCGGAGGCCATCTTCATCATCCCGGCGGTCTCCATGACAAGGAGGGAGTAGTTCACCCTCGAGGCTGAGGGTATGTACTAGTAGCTATGTGTTTGATCTCTCTCTCTCTCATGTTCTTGATTTGGCGCGATCTTGATGTATCGCGAGCTTTGTTACTATAGTTGGATCATATGGTGTTTATCCCTATGTATCTCGTTTAGATGAATTGATTTTTACTTTTGAGGTTTCACTATTATCGGATTGAATAGTTTTATGGATTTGAGAACACTTGATATATGTCTTGCGTGGGATACCCGTGGTGACATTGGGATGTTCTATTTATTCACTTGATGTATATTTTGGCACTCAACTCGCGGATTCCCGAGGTGACATAGGGGTAATCTTGCATAGGGTTGATGCACATTTTTGTCCTTGTTTTTCGGGTAGAAATATTGGGGCACTCTTTGAAGTTCTTTGTGTTGGATTGAATATTATGAATCTGGCAGACTAAGGCATAGACTAGTGGTGGGAAGGGGTTGATGCCTTCCCACCCACCCAGGTTCAAGGCATGGTACTTGCAATTGGGTTTGTTGCACCAATTATACTATAGGGGGTTCCCATACAGTCTTTCTATCAAAAACATATTATGAATCTGAAGTTGTTTGATGCATATCGTATAATTGACTCACGGTTACTTGTGGTGACATTGGAGTATCTAGGTGCCATTAGGGTTGATTGATGTGTATCATCTGGTGTTATTTTACTACAAACTCTAAGGTTGTTTGTGACACTTATAGGAATAGCTCAATGGATTGATCGGAAAAAATAACTTTGAGGTGGTTTTGTACCCTACAAGCAATTTCATTTTATCTTCTCCGTGATAGGAACTTTGGAGTGATTCTTTGTTGCATGTTGAGGGATTGCCATATGTTTTAATTATGTTATCATTGTTGATAGACTTTGCACTAGTGAAAGTACCTAGGCCTTGTTTTCAAGCATTGCAATGCCGTTTTTTCTCAATTTTATTACTAGTTACCTTGCTGTTTTTATATTTTGATATTACAAAACCCTATATATACTATCCATATTACACTTGTATCACCATCTCTTCGCCGAACCGGTGCACCTATACAGTTTATCATTGTTGGGTCTGTTGAGGACACAAGAGAGTCTTTGTTATTTGGTTGCAGGATTGTTCTAGAGAGACCATCTTCATCCTACGTCTCCCACGGATTTATAAACCTTAGGTCATCCACTTGAGGGAAAGTTGCTACAGTCCTACAAAACTCTGCGCTTGGAGGCCCAACAAGAGTCTACAAGAAGAAGGTTGCATAGTAGACCTCACCGCACCCCCACTTTCCCCACTAACGCACGTTGTTACGGCTTCTGTGCGCGCATGCTCAAATTCAAATCCCGTGATTTCCGGAGTGAATCAATCTAATTGATTACCCTATATTCCTTTCCTAAAGGATACATGTCGGTCCGACTGACCACCCTCCGCGGGGACCCATGCACTCGGTCACGTTAAAAACCTGATTGAAGTCTTCTTTAGGATTGCTATGTGACGAGCTTGACGCCCCTCCGCGGGTTCACTTGGCCCTACTAATAGGCTCCAAGGCACATGTCGGATTTTGGGTTCCGACAGACCCTTGAGGTTTGAACTTTGGGGTGCGCACGAAGATTTTTCCCCTACCAGCTCACGTCTCGAAATCTTGTAAAGGATCTAGGCTAGAAAGAAGAACACACAAGGGACACGAGGTTTATACTAGTTCGGGCCACCGTGTTGGTGTAATACCCTACTCTAGTTTGTGGTGTGGTGGATTGCCTCAGGGGCTGATGATGAACAATACAAAGGGAGAACAGCCTCACGAGGGCTATTCTTGAGTTGGTGTGATGAACTGCTTGGGTGAGTTCAGTCGCCTCTCTCTCTCTCTCTCTCTCTCTCTGATCAATCCGTCTCCCAGATGCCCCTACTCTGTGGTGGCTAGTCCTATTTATAGAGGGAAGCCATGGGCATATTCCCAAATAATGAGCGGGAAGGGCGCCAACAATTGGCCATTTTGAAGGGGAACATCTGGTACACTTATCCTGACTAAAGTTGGTCTTCTGCTGCCAAAGGCTCTGACGATGCCGTCCTGGGCTCCACGATGACCTCTATCCTGCCGTTCTACTGGTCTTGGTCTTGTTGCACCGAAACGGTAACCTTTGCCTGATGCCTTGGCCTGTGCTTGCCCCCCTTGCACCGAAGGGGAAACAAGGACACTACGCAGGCCGGCGCCCACCTGGCGCCCGCCTGGTCTCGATTATCATGGCTTGCGTCACGGGCTCCTCGCGAGGTGCCCTTGCCTTGATCTCTCCGCCTCCTCGCGAGCCTGCCTGGTGAGGCTTCTCCCGAGGAAGCTTGTTGTCGTCCACCCCGCGAGGCTTGGCCCCTCGCGAGGGTCTTGAGCTTGAGCTGATGAAGCTGGGCTGCACTGGGCCCCCACTTGAGCCACGCCGCAGGCCGTTAGGCAGGGGGACCCCCGTTCCCAGAACGCCGACAGTAGCCCCCGGGCCCAAGGCGCTCCCGGGCTTGGCTTAACAGAGAAGCGAAGGGGCAAGTTTGAAGCGCCGCGGGCCCCAATAGCCTGCGGCCTTGGGCGCCGTGTGGCGGTCGATTGGACGTGAGCGTCTCCGCTTCCCCACGACGCCTCGGCAACCACACGAATTGACAAGTCCCTGCATGCAAAAATGGGTCATGATTACTTGTGATCGTGGTGGCCAACGGTTGACCTCCTCCGGCTATATGTACGGAACGGCGCGAGCCCTTCTAGTCCATTCCTCCCTGCTACTCCTTTTCTTCTTCTTCCTCGCCCTTGCTCCACATTACGCCAATGGCACCAATCCGCCGGTTTTCTGCAGAGGAGAAGGGAAAGGCCCCCCGAGAGGGTCCCGACCCGCTTCCGCCGAAGAAGCGGCTAGTCCTCTGCCGCCGAGATGAGGGTGCTCGGCAGGAGGCATCGAGGCCCTGGTACGAGTGGTTGCCGCCTGGGTTCCCGCTGCCCTTGTACGCCCGCATCGAGGGCCCTGGAGAAGAAGGCACCGAGCAACACCGGCGATGCCGCCATCGACGCCGGCGGGTTACGGCTGTGCGCGTCGTTCCTCCTGGAGTTCATGTCGAG
Organism: Triticum dicoccoides; assembly: GCF_002162155.2. NCBI lineage: Eukaryota > Viridiplantae > Streptophyta > Magnoliopsida > Poales > Poaceae > Triticum > Triticum dicoccoides. The sequence goes on from NC_041393.1 coordinate 165,430,225, forward strand.
GGCTCCTCTCGCGAGCTTGTGCTCCACGCCGCCATGCCTCCTCGATCTTGGATTCACCTTCCTCCCTCCTTCGCCTTCGAGATCCCACTGAGGGGGCCTCTTGAGCTCTGGCTATAGCACGCCGACTGCAGTACCCCAGCGACCGGGGCGGAGGTCGAGGTTGTCGCTCTGGGCAATGTCTACATGACCCGTGGCTGGGGCGAGATCGCCCGGGTCTGCCAAACTGGAGGTGCCCTTGTGATTCATTTCAAATACGATGGCGCCTCCTTGATGTTCTTCAAGGTCTTCGACGCGGAAGGACGCCAGCTGGAATGCTGCCCCGAGCAAGGCGGCCGGGGCATCATTGCGGCAAGGACCAGGCCCGCCAACCGCTTCCCCAGCAGCTCCTCAGGCAGCAGCAGAGGCGTCGGAGGGTCCAGCGACTCCGCTGAGCTTCACACGACTCCGGGGACGAGCGACAACAGCTACAAGCCCCCAAGCTCGTGTCGCGCTCGGAGCAGGGCGGGTGCTTCAGGCTGCCGGCGCTGCTGATCTGGATGGGGTTGGCGCCGGCGCCTGATGGCCCACTATTGATGATGGCGTCTCCTGCAGAGGCGCGCGTAGTTAGCGTTCCTTAGGATTAGCACCTTTTGTTCCCTGCGAGGAATCGAAGTACCACCCCGCGGGGGTATGTAAGGCGTTGGCCATGTCTTTTGTGAATATTATATCCTTATTATGAATCGATGCGAGATGCTTGTCCTGTCCCAGCTTGGCTCCCCCTTTCTTTCCTCACGAGGGCTTGGTGCTCTACGCTGACAGGTCCCGGTCCCCAGGCGGGCTTCAGCCATCGCTGGTATGCCAGGTCGCGATGCCGTGCTCAAGGCCAGGAGGTGAGCGGCCCAAGGTCCAGTAAGAGCCCCTGAGTCGCGATGCTCAAGAGGTCTCATTTAGCGCTCAAGCAGCCTCCGCGGGGCAAGAAAGGTAGGCAACGTTGCCGTGACAGAGCTGCACTAGGCGAGGGTTTAGTGCTGAGTTGAATCAATTTTTGCGTGACTTATCTCGTAGGTTTGGCGTAGTTTTCGACGGGGTGCTGGCCCTGCGTGGCGGCAGCTGAGGTGTTGCTGGGTTAGGTCCTCATGAGCTTCTTCCCTCTCCCCCGCACTTTCCTTAATGCTCTACGTCCTCAGGTCCCGGCCCTCGAGCGAGCTCAGCTGCCGCTGGTATGATAGGTCGCGATGCCATGGGTCAAGGCCAGGGGGTGAGGGCTGGAGAGCCAGTAAGAGCCCATGAGTCGCGATTCTCAGGCACCCCCCTTTTAACGTGCAAGCAGATCGTGCCGGAGAGAAGGAGAGAAAGCTCGCGACGTCCCCAGCGTTACTTCTGGAGAGGGTCCTGCATACCAATCACGAGGGGAAACAAGGTCTATTATTACGGTTGCCAGCCAACCATTGGTCGCTCCGAGGGAGTGATTGGGGCACTGAGGGCCTGGTGAGGTGCGCCTTGCGGGGCTTCCACGGCCAGAGCTCGACCACTCAGATTTATCGGCGTTGCAGGGACGGACCCGTGTGAAAGTGCCGTGCCAGAGCGAGCGGCTCCAAAGGTAGGTGTCAATCGAGCAGGCGATTAGGTCAAGCACGTTAAGCATGAAGGAGCAAATCCATTTAGATAGATGCAGAAAAAGCAAACGCCACTGGGTCAGGCCCGAGCAGCTTGGGGATAATACAGCCCGAGGGGCGCCCCCAACAAGGTAGGTAAAGAGCATAAGCAAAACGGATACATGCCGCAGGGACGGACCCACGCGACTTGGGAATGATGCAGCCCTGCGGGCGCTCCCAGCTGAAAATGGAACTTTGAAAGATGTCACCTGATGCCGTTGGAGACGAAGTGATGCTGAAGTAGCGGACGACGCGTGGTGAGGAGGCCGACCCTCACGAGCTCCCGGGACCTAGAGCCTCGGGAGGCTCCAAGGGCACAGGTGGATCTTCGAGGGCCATCTCCATCTCTGCCAGGACCGCGTGATGCCTGACCTCCTGAGCCTCCAGGATGCTCCTCAGCAGGCGCTGATGAGCGGTGACCGCGTTCGGCAGGCCGAAGGGCATGCGAACGTAGTTGTGAGGTGGACCCTCTCAACGCCCCACGCGTGAAGGCCAGAGGCGCTCCTGAGACGCAGCTCGGTTGAGCCCTGGTACATCGATGCAGACGCGCAGCCCACCATCCTCGCCTAGATGTGGGGCCACGGCGGGCAAGCAGCGGCTGCCACACATGACTCTTGACTTCTGTAGCTCCTGAATGTTCCTGGCGATGAACTCCTGAGGGTTTGGCCCTCCTTGCCTCATACCTTCCTGAGGGAAACATGCTTTGAAGCACGCCTCCAAGTGGTGCCCGAGCGCCTCCTTCATGACCTTGGCAAAGTCAGTGGCTCTCCAAGGAGGATCCCCCGAGCCCTGCCCGAGGAGGGCATCAGGCGCTCCTTCCTATGCGACAGAGGGTGGTGCCCCTTGAACGGGCACGGGTCCTAACGCAACGCCTCCGAAGGTGCCTGCCTCATGAGGGTTTGGGCCAGGTGAAGCCTTCTTCTTCTTAGGGACCGCCTCGGGAAGTCTTCTGCTCCTGTGATCTTGGTCTTCGATTGCCGCGGCTTGGAAGGCACGCTCAAGAGAACACACTGCATCCCGTTCCTCACGAGGCACCGTGATGACTCCACCGCTTCCTGGCATCTTGAGGACATTGTAGCCATGGTGAGTCACTGCCATGAACTTGGCAAGGGCCGGGTATCCGAGGATAGCATTGTATGGCAGGCGAATGTGGGCGACGTCAAAGTCAATGAGCTCGATGCATAGTTGTTGCGCTTCCCAAAGGTGACAGGAAGGCGAACTTGCCCTATCGGAACAGTGGAACCATCAGTTACTCCTGAGAAAGGCTTGGTTGGCTGAAACTGATCATATAGCACTTGGAGATTGTTGAACATCTCGACGGACAGGACGTTGAGTCCTGCTCCGCCATCAATGAGGGTCCTGGTGACTTGCACATTGCTGATGACTGGGGAACAAAGCATCGGGAGGACTCCGGCCATTGCTGCGCACTTGAGCTGATCCAGTGAGCTAAACGTGATAGCGCACGCAGACCACCTGAGAGGGCGCGTGGCCTCAAGCTTGGGGAGGACTGCATTCACCTCGCGAGCAAACTGCTTGAAGATGCGCTGTGAGGCTGGGGCCTGAGCGCCGCCCAGGATGCAAGCGATTGCGTGCGGCTCCTGGAAGCCCCCAGCCCCCTCATCCTGATGATGGTCTTCATTCCTCCTCGGTGATGGTGACAGAGGAGGGAGGTCTGCATTGCCTTGAGGGCGGTCCTCACGAGGCTGATCCCTCCAACCTCCCTCGCGAGGCTGGTCCTGCCAGCGGTCTTCGCGAGGTCGGTCACGCCACCCTTGGCGAGGGCCACGGTCTTCCCATCGTCCTCCACCTCTTCCTCTTCCTCGGCCATAGCCCCGGTCGTTGCGCTCGGGGCGTCGGCCGATACGCCCATCTTGCACAGCCCTGAGCTCTTGGCATTCGTTGGTGTTGTGGGTGTGGAGGTCGTGGTACACGCAGTACCGACTGCCCTTGGATGACTCAAGATGATCCCTGCCTCGCTTGGTGTCTGGCTCTGCTGCAAGCACAGTAGCTCCCTTACGCTTCACGTCCTTGACCTTGGGATTCTTCTCTTCTGGATCGGCAGCCGGAATCTCGAGGAGGGAGAGGCGCCCTTCCTCAGCCCTGGTGCACTTGGTCGCCAAGTTGAACAGCTCCAGGGATGTGCACAGGTCTTCATGTATTGCCAGCTCCTCTTTCATCTTGATGTCACGCACGCCATCGAAGAAGGCTGAGATGATGGCCTCCTCAGTCACCCTGGGGATCTTGAGGCGGGCGTTATTGAAGCGCTGGATGTACTTCTGCAGGGTCTCTCCTGGCTTTTGCTTGATGCGGCGCAGGTCACTCATGGCCGGGGGCCGGTCGCGAGTGCCTTGGAAGTTGGCGATGAAGCGAGTGCGCATCTCGTCCCGGGAGGAGATCGTGCCAGGAGCCAGGTTCAGGAGTCAGGTGCGGGCACCATCCTTGAGCGCCATGGGAAACCAATTCGCCATGACCTTTTCGTCCCTATTGGCCGCCTCGATGCCCAGCTCATAGAGCTGGAGGAACTCCGCGGGGTCGACAGTGCCGTCGTAGCGAGGAGGCAGGTCTGGCTTGAACTTGCCGGGCCATGCGACGCTGCGCAGATCGGCGGTGAAGGCGCGGTAGCCTGCAGTGGCTACCGGAGCTCTCTGCTGATGCGGGGCTTGCTCCTGGGGATTCCCGCGCACCGCTGCCTGGAGCAGCGCGGGGTCTTGACGTGGCAGTGTAGGGATGCGGTCATGGCGCATCAGTGCTGGGAGCACGCGGGCACCTTCTTGGTGACGAGGGATCTCTTGGCAGCTCCTTTCTTGCCGCGCAGGCGCCGGACGCAGAGGGTCTCGTCCTGGGGCCGCGCGCCTTGGAGCCAGGGCGCCTTCCCGAGGAGGAGGTGGTGGAGGCACCTCCTGATCCTCGCCTCATGCGCCAGATGGAGGGTGAGGCAGCGAGAGAGATGGCACGGGAGAGCCCCCTGCGGCGCTGACGAGCTTGGTGATGCAGGCGAGCCAGTCCTCGTAGAGGTCGTCGACGGGACGGTAGTGCAGGAGCTCACGCGCCAGGAGCAGCGCAGCGTGTGCGTCCGTGGGGGCGCGACGGGCGTGGGACGACGAACCGGCTGGAGTCAGCGATGGGGTGGCGGTGCGGCCTTCTCGCCGCACCAAAGGATGTAGGGACGAGGCCTGCTGCTCGTTCCCCGCCAGGCTAGTGGCGGCGTTGGCGGCAGGCGACGGGGAACGACGGGGGCGACTGCCGATGGGCGCCGTCTGGGCGACACGGGTGGCGAGAGCAGCTCGACGCTCGGCGCGGGCTCGGCGAGCATCAGCCATGGACACGACGGAAGATCACACGCGACCAGCGGAAGAAAGATTCCGGCGCCCCCTACCTGGCGTGCCAAATGTTGGATTTCGAGTTCCAGCAGACCCTTGAGGTTGGAACTCTGGGGTGCGCACGAAGATCTTTCCCCTACCAGCTCACGTCTCGAAATCTCGCAAAGGATCTAGGCTAGAAAGAAGAACACACAAGGGATACGAGGTTTATACTAGTTTGGACCACCGTTGTGGTGTAATACCCTACTCTAGTTTGTGGTGTGGTGGATTGCCTCAAGGGCTGATGATGAACAATACAAAGGGAGAACAGCCTCGCGAGGGCTGTTCTTGAGCTGGTGCGATGAACTGCTTGGGTGAGTTCAGTCGCCTCTCTCTTTCTCTCTCTCTGATCAATCAGTCTCCCAGATTCTGTGGTGGCTAGTCCTCTTTATAGAGGGAGGCCCTGGGCCTCTTCCCAAATAATAAGCGGGAAGGGCGCCAACAATTGGCCATTTTGAAGGGGAACATCTAGTACACTTATCCTAACTAAAGTTGGTCTTCGGCTGCCAAAGGCTCTGACGATGACCCCGTCCTAGGCTCCACGATGACCTCCATCCTGCCGTTCTGCTGGTCTTGGTCTTTGTCGGTGTCAATACCGGCGGATCTTGGGTAGGGGGTCCCGAACTGTGCGTCTAGGCGGATGGTAACAGGAGACAAGGGACACAATGTTTTACCCAGGTTCGGGCCCTCTTGATGGAGGTAAAACCCTACGTCCTGCTTGATTAATATTGATGATGTGCGTTACAAGAGTGGATCTACCACGAGATCAAGGAGGCTAAACCCTAGAAGCTAGCCTATGGTATGATTGTTGTTCGTCCTATGGACTAAAGCCATCCGGTTTATATAGACACCGGAGAGGGCTAGGGTTACACAAAGTCGGTTACAATGGTAGGAGATCTACATATCCGTATCGCCAAGCTTGCCTTCCATGCCAAGGAAAGTCCCATCCGGACACGGGACGAAGTCTTCAATCTTGTATCTTCATAGTCTTGGAGTCCGGCCGATGATGATAGTCCGGCTATCCGGACACCCCCTAGTCCGGGACTCCCTCAGTAGCCCCCGAACCGGGCTTCAGCGACGATGAGTCCGGCGCGTATATTGTCTTTGGCGTTGCAAGGCGGGTTCTCCTTCAAACTTCATGTTCCTGTCGAATAGTGTCCGGCTTCCATATAAATGTTGCGCTCCTTGGCTTCTACGCCCAATAATGGACTTCTTCCACGTGTCGTATGAATGCAAAAAGCTAGGGTATTTTTACATTTTACCACCTAGCCGCGTGAACGAGCCGCCTATAAGAGAGGCGAGGATCTAGATCCAGCTCACAACATCCTCCATTCGCAAGTTCTCATCGAAGTGCTTCTGACAAAAATCCATTCCATCATGGATAGTCGATGCGGCTCCTCCTCTCGCGCTCCCAGCCCTAAGCTAGGAGATTGGGGGAGATGCTCAGTTCCACACAGCGAGCTAGTGGTGCTCCAAACTGAGGGATATCTTCCCCAGCTTTCATGGTTCCGGTTCGAGCCGGACTGGCCACCTTCAAGGGTGGAAAGCAGGCGGAGAGCGTCCCCAACCCTTCGAAAGGAGAGCAGATATGCTTCGTCCCTTATCTAATAAGGGGGCTCGGATTTCCCATACATCCGTTTCTCCGGGGGCTCCTGGAGTTCTACGGACTCCAGCTTCACCACCTCACACCTGCCTCCATTTTGCACATCGCGGGCTTTGTAGCTCTTTGCGAGCTGTTCCTGGGCATCGAGCCCCATTTCATACTGTGGAAGAGATTGTTTTGCCTTGTACCCCGTTCTTATTAGGGGTCGATATATCAAGTGGGCGGAGCCGAAATATGGCGCATCGCCGGGACTGGATATCTATCCGGCACCCCGAAGAAGGCGTCCGAAGACTGGCCTTCGGAATGGTTCTACATGGAGGACGCCCCTCTGCCGGATCCAGTTCGGATCGGCCTCCCGGAGTTCAGCAATGCTCCCTTGAAGAAACGCCTGAGTTGGCGCCCGCGGAGCCCTCAACGGGAGGATGATAGGAGCGTCCATTATCTGATGGGCCGGATTAGGTTACTGGCCCACTCCGGATTGACCATGATTGGAATCATGGCCACGTGCATTATGCGAGGGGTGCAGCCACTCCAATATAGGGGCCACCCTATGTGGGATTTCAACGGGGAAGACGATGCCACCCGTCACGGCCATAGAGGGCCGAGCTCGGCAGCCGATCTGGCAAAGATCCTGTTCGGCTTGTACAAGGGGGAGGAGGAGGACTTTCTCCGCACGAATCCATTGAACGGATTCTCCATGAATAACCCTCGGAGCTGGGTAAGCGGACATTTATCTACCCGATCCATACTTCCAAAGTCAAGTATTTTACTTTGTGATTTCGACGCAGGAGCTACGCCGGGATGTGGAGGGCATACGAAGCCTAACTCCACAGCCCGAGGATCCGAAACGATCCCTTGATCCAACCTTCGAAGAGGATCCGGACATAAAGGTGGAGCTGATTGACGGGGTGTTCCACCAACTTAGCATGGACAATGCTCTAGTCGCCATAACGGCTGACTACCCCGGTTTGATTCCGGCCTCCCAGGTGACTACGACCGAGGTCTTAACACCATCATTTGATCCGTGCTCAATTCTGACCATCCTATATTGATGGTGCATCGCAGGAGGTGCCTTTAAGGCAGGAAGCCGAACCTGCGGCGGCTGACCAGCAAGGGTCAGTTCGGCCCAGCAGGCGAAAGAGGAGTGCGACGCAAATTGAAACGTCGCCACAACGGTACGGCGCATCGTTGTTTTTAAGGGAAGGATCCCTATGAGGTATATTAATGCTCATAACTTTTTCCAGGAGAAAGAGCGCTCGCCGGACAGTGTCCAGAGAGGTTGCCAATCAAGCCTCCGCCAGCCATGCTCCATCGCGTGGTCCAGAAGTGGAGGCGAACACAGGGCAAGAGCCAGATGCTCCTCCGACGGAGGATGCCGACAGGCTATCCGCCACCCGGTCTGAGGTGGAGAGCGCCATGAATCACAGGTGTCGCCGGACAGTTCTTCGTGACGCGTGTTTCTCCCCAGAGGCGTTGAATGCCTTTGATGCGGGAAACGCGCACCTCCATGCTGCTCAAGATGGTTTAACCAGAGCCACGGAGCAGTATGTGAAGGACATACGGGTAAGTAATTTTAATAGTTATATATGCTAGTAGCCCCCGAGACTTAAAATAGTTAAAATAATTGATTTAAGGATCATTTATTATGCAGGATCTTACAGAGAAGAATACCCACCTGTCCCAGGAGCTCCAAGAGTGCAAGGCCCAACTTGAAGCCGCACTAGCCACCACAGGGGGATCCACAGAGACCCCCGCTGGTAATACGTACTTTGAAAAGATAAGCAGTTAACGAAGTGCGGCGTGTGCGTAAATCTGACAATAATATTGCAGAGGGCGCCGGACTAGATCCGGACAAGCAACAACTACTGCGTCAGCTAAAGGCCGGCGAGAGGGTGCTTATGAAGGTGCAGCAGGAGAGAAACAAGCTCCAAGATGCCCACACCCAGCTAGGAGAAGAGCTGAAAGGTGTTCGGGCCCACCTGTCTGGCTCCGTGAAGGAGAATCAGCGGCTTCGTCGCGGCATTTATAGTAAGTGCTTGAGCAAATTCCTTTGAAAAGAAGAATTCGGCGAGGAAGTCGATTGACAAAAATGTGTCTTTAGGTGTGCTCATAGGTCGCCCTGCGGAGGAAATGCCTGGTTCAACAGGTGACCAACTTCCCGAGCTGGTCCAACTGCTCGAACGTGTTCGGCAGGCGATGAGTGGCGTCGTTCAGGCTTTATGGCCTTCCGTCTCCCTACCCGAGGGCCTTGGAGAGCTTGCTGAGAAGCTTCAGGGAGCACGGCGACGCCTCCGTCTGTGGAAAATATCGGCCTGCCATCAAGGCGCCAGGGAGGCCTGGGCCATGGTGAAGACGCGGTACCCGAAGGCTGACCCAAACCACATGGCCGAGGTCGGACCTGCGGGGCCTGATGGGAAGGAGATCCCTGTGAGCTTGATGTATGGCCAAGTAGAACTAGCCGCGAAATATTCCCAACAGGACTGTAAATTAGACAGCCTGTTAGATGGGATTGAAGAGGAGTACAGTCAGTCAGTTTGACGATGTAATTTGAAATGACATGTAAAATGCCTTCTAGCCGGATTGTAGATCGTTTGTCTTTGCGGACCTTTTCGCTTCAACCTCCAGACCCAACAGTCCGGAGTGTGTCCGAATACCCTTACGGTTATAGAAGAACCGGGGCATGCGTAGAGACAAGGCGTCAGGGTCATAATTGCTTTATCAGACAAGTGCCCAACTAGCTATGTTATATTACATGGTTAGTAAGAAACATCTTCCAGGGAGAATAGTTCCGTTAAGGGTTCCTTTCCCTGGGAGGCATGCCCTAAAGTGCATGTCCGGACTGCGAAAATAGCAGAAAAAGCATCTGGGAGCAAATAAATAAGTAAGTAATAAATCATCTTTCAAGTCACCGACCGAATATTCTCTTAAGAACGCTAGCTTTCGGCTTCACCCAGTCTGAGGTACACATCCGGCTGACCCGGCAGTAACATCGCAGAGGTGCTCCCTTTACCTCCTAGCCGAACAATTGGGAACGTAGGGGTAAGCACAGGAGCCAGGCAACCCAGCTTGGCCAAAACTTAAGTCATATCGATGCATATAATGGTGAATAAAAGGTACATGCGGAAGTATGACACATGTGTTGGGCATGAAGCCTATATAAATAAGCTTCTGATAAAGAAGCCCCCAGGTATAACGAGTGCTAGGAGCACATCGAGTGTGTGCGAACAATGCGCAAATCAGCCTATCAAAGGTATTGAAAAAAAGTGGGAAGAAGGAGGGGGACAAGAGATAGTGAAAATGTAAAAAGGTGGATGGAGGAGTGAGACGAACTCTGAGTCCGGCGTTAGGCGTAGAATCTTCGGAGACGGGCTGCGTTCCATGGGTTCGGCTCGAGTCGGTTGTCAGATGCGTTACATAGACGGTATGCTCCGCCGGTCAGGACTTGGTCGATGATGAAGGGACCTTCCCACTTGGGCTTAAGTTTGTCCTTTTTCTTGTCCGGCAGGCGTAGAACAAGTTCGCCAACATTGTAAGCTTTGGCCCGTACTTCTCTGCTTTGATATCTTCGAGCCTGCTGTTGATAAAATGCGGAACGAGCTTTTGCCACGTCCCGCTCCTCCTCTAAGGCGTCCAAACTGTCCTGCCGATCCAGCTCGGCTTCTCTTTCTTCGTACATGCGCACGCGAGGTGAGTCATGAATTATATCGCAGGGCATAACTGCCTCTGCGCCGTACACCATACAAAATGGTGTGAATCCGGTAGTTCGGTTTGGCATGGTCCGCAGCCCCCAGAGTACGGAGTCGAGCTCCTCTACCCAGTGCGTGTTAGATTCCTTGAGGGACCGCACTAGTCTGGGTTTGATGCCGCTCATGATTAGACCATTTGCTCGCTCGACTTGACCGTTAGTTTGAGGGTGATAGACTGAAGCGTAGTCGAGCTTGATGTCCATGTTTTTGCACCAGAGTTTAACCTCGTCGGTCGTGAAATTCGTGTCGTTATCAGTGATGATGCTGTGGGGGACGCCAAAACAGTGTACTACCCCGGATATGAAGTCTATCACAGGTCCGAATGCTGCCGTTTTAACCGGCTTGGCTTCAATCCATTTGGTGAATTTGTCCACCATGACCAATAGTATTTGTGCTTGTGGGTTCCCCCTTTAAGGGGTCCAACCATGTCAAGCCCCCAGACCGCGAACGGCCAGGTGATGGGTATAGTTTTGAGGGCGGTGGGTGGCATGTGGCTCTGATTAGCAAAGAGCTGGCAACCGACGCATCGTTGGACTAAGTCCTGAGCATCTGCCCGGGCTGTTGGCCAATAAAATCTTGTATGGAAGGCCTTGCCTACAAGGGCCCGGGTTGCGGCGTGGTGCCCGCCGAGTCCGGCATGAATTTCAGCCAGGAGATTTCGCCCTTCCTCTTTGGAGAAACACCTTTGAAGGACTCCGGTTGTGCTTTTCTTATAAAGTTCTCCCTCATGGACCTTGTAGGCTTTAGATCGCCGAACTATGCAGCGGGCCTCGTTTTGGTCTTCGGGAAGTTCCTGCCTAATTAAGTAGGCTAGGAATGGTTCCGTCCACGGGGCAATTACTGCCATTATTTCGTGGGCTAAAGGTGTTATTTCATTGGCTGAGCCGCCGATCGTGTCAGAATTGTCTGAGTTAGGTGATGCAGCTGGCTCCGGATTGTTATTTCCGGACTACCCTTCCCATAATACGGATGGCTTAAAGAGCCGTTCCAGGAAGATGTTTGGAGGGACGGCGTCATGTTTAGCGCCGATGCGTGCTAACACGTCTGCTGCCTGGTTATTATCCCGGGCTACAAGATGGAATTTGAGTCCTTCGAACCGGGCTGACATTTTTAGGACGGTGTTGCGGTAAGCTGCCATTTTCGGATCTTTGGCATCAAAGTCTCCATTTACTTGGGATATTGCAAGGTTTGAATCCCCGTGCACCTCTAGGCGTTGAATGCCCATGGAGATTGCCATCCGGAGGCCGTGTAGAAGGGCCTCGTATTCGGCTGCGTTGTGGGAGTCCATGTACATTATTTGAAGTACATATTGGACTGTGTCTCCAGTTGGGAACGTCAAAACGACGCCAGCCCCCAAGCCAGCCAACATTTTGGATCCGTCAAAATGCATGATCCAATTGGAGTACGCGCCGTACTCTTTAGGGAGTTCGGCTTCGGTCCATTCGGTGACGAAGTCAGCCAGGACTTGCGACTTTATAGCTCGCCGTGGTTTGTAGGTTATGCCAAATGGTAAGAGCTCAATGGCCCATTTTGCAATCCTGCCCGTTGCGTCGCGATTGTTTATAATATCATTGAGAGGTACTTCGGAGGCCACCATTATGGAACACTCTTGAAAGTAGTGTCGCAGCTTCCGGGATGGCATGAACACCGCATATGCTATCTTTTGATAATGTGGGTACCGGGACTTGCATGGAGTTAAGACAGTGGATACGTAGTACACTGGTTTTTGAAGAGGGAATCTGTGCCCTTCTGTTTCTCGTTCGACGACGAGTACCGCGCTGACAACTTGATGTATTGCTGCGACATATAATAACATAGGTTCGCCCAGGTTGGGCGCGGCCAGGACCGGATTTGTTGCCAGTATGGCCTTGATTTCTTTGAGTCCGGCCGTGGCGGCATCCGTCCATTCGAAATGTTCGGTGCGCTGGAGGAGGCGATAGAGGGGCAGAGCCTTTTCTCCCAAACGGGAGATGAAGCGGCTTAGAGCCGCTACACACCCAGTTAGTTTTTGTATTTGCTTGAGGTCTTTTGGGATATCCAATTGTGACAGAGCTCGGATCTTGGCTGGGTTTGCTTCAATTCCTCTACTGGATACGATGAAGCCCAAAAGCTTTCCGGGTGGTACTCCGAAGACACATTTTTCCGGGTTGAGCTTAATGTCATATGCTCGGAGGTTGTCAAATGTCACCCTCAAGTCGTCTACTAGAGTTTCGACGTGTTTGGTCTTGACGACCACATCGTCTACGTATGCCTCTACTGTTTGGCCTATCTGGGTAGCCAGACATGTCTGAATCATGCGCTGATATGTTGCGCCGACGTTTTTGAGTCCGAAGGGCATTGTGTTGAAGCAGAACGGCCCATATGGAGTAATGAATGCCGTTGCGGCCTGGTCTTTTTCTGCCATCTTGATTTGATGGTATCCGGAGTATGCATCGAGGAAGCACAATGAATCGTGCCCTGCGGTAGCATCGATGATTTGGTCGATGCGAGGGAGAGGGAAAGGGTCCTTTGGACAGGCCTTGTTAAGGTCTTTGAAATCGACGCAGAGGCGCCAGGATTTGTCCTTCTTTGGTACCATTACCAGGTTGGCTAGCCAGTCCGGATGTTTGATATCTCTGATGAATCCGGCTTCTAATAGTTTGGCTAGCTCCTCTCCCATTGCCTGTCTTTTGGGTTCGGAAAATCGCCGAAGAGCTTGTTTGACTGGCTTGAATCCTTTTAGGATATTTAGGCTGTGCTCTGCCGGCCTGCGTGGGATTCCTGGCATATCTGAAGGGTGCCAGGCAAAAATGTCCCAATTTTCCTGAAGGAATTCTCGTAGTGCGGCTTCTACATCAGGATTTAATTGTGCCCCAATGGATGCCGTCTTTGTGGGGTCCGTTGGATGGACCTGAAATTTGACTATTTCGTCTGCTGATTTAAAAGAGGTGGACTTGGACCTCTTATCGAGTATCACATCGTCCCTATCCACCGTGGAGCGCAGCGCAGTTAGTTCCTCTGCCGCTAGGGCTTCGGACAATGCCTCTAGGGCCAGTGCGGCTGTCTTATTTTCAGCGCGGAGTGCTGTATCTGGATCACTGGCAAGGGTGATTATTCCATTGGGTCCGGGCATTTTGAGCTTCATGTACCCGTAATGGGGTATAGCTTGGAAGATTGTGAATGCCTCTCGCCGTAACAAAGCGTGATATCCGCTGCTGAATGGGGCCACTTGGAACGTGACCTCTTCGGACCTATAATTGTCTGGCGAGCCGAACACTACATCTAGTGTGATTTTTCCTGTGCAGCGTACTTCTCGACTAGGGATTATTCCCCTGAAGGTTGTGCTGCTTCGCTCAATGCGGCTCCAGTCAGTTTCCATTTTTTGAAGGGTTTCCTCGTAGATGAGGTTTAATCCAATGCCGCCATCCATGAGTACCTTGGTAAGACGAAAGCCGTCCACTATCGGACTGAGGACCAATGCGGCTGGTGCTCTAGCTGTTCGGAATTTAGGTTCGTCGCTGGCATTAAAGGTGATAGCCGTGTCACTCCATGGATTTGTTGTTGCTACTTGGTAGACTTCGGCAAGGCTGCGGATTGTTCGTTTCCGCATGTTATTTGATGCAAAAGTCTCGAAGACTGTTAATACCGTACTGGTGCTGCTTGGCTGGTTGCCCGGGGCTAAAAAGCCTTCGCCACTTTTGGCCACCTGCCGTAATATCCAACATGCTCGAAGGCTATGTGTTGGAGTGGCGCCCTCCGTACTGTGGATTTTGCAGGGTCTGTTGAGCCATCCCTCCAGTACGGTTCCGTACCCTTTATGGGGTTTTTGCTTTTTGGTTTTTAACCCAGGTGCTTGAGTATGACGCACCCTTTTATTTGGGACTGGAGTTGTATTCAGGGCCGGATTGTCCCAAAACCTAGTTTCGGTTTTCCAGGCACTTTCCATCGCGCAGTATTTTTGTACAATGGTCGCTAGGTCGGTGAAGCGTGTAACTTCGCGATGACTGATGGCGTTTATGATTCCCTTGTCCATGCAATTGTTGCAGAAGATTGAAATCACGCTTTCTTCACGGCAGTCCTTTATCCTATCCATAACCAGGAGGAATCTGGCCCAGTAATGATGTACTGTTTCATCGGGCTCTTGCCGTATTTGAGATAGATCGCTTATGTTTGGGTGGGCGGGTGGAATCAACTTCGGAACCCCGCCCAATCTGAGGCTCAAAGGCCAAGAAGCTTCCGGATTCGGAAGCTTGGTTTGCTAGACGCTTTCCAATGAATCTGGTCCGATGCCTGACTTTAGGTTCAGTATTTGATTAGCGTCCGTCCCTCCGCGGGAATCAGGCATGGAGGGATCGGGAATCCGGACATAGTTGGTTTTTAACATAGAAGAAGAGTCGCCGCATTGTTCCTCTACCACGACAACGTGGTGGGTAACCTGGGGAGAGTTAATTTCTCTCAGATCAGTTTTAAGCCCAATCTGATCGTAGTCGGTAGCGACTCCCAGGGCGGCGCTGCGATCCAAGAGCTCGTTTACGGAGGAAAGCTCAATCGGATCTAGCTGCTCGGCGAATTCCGAGCTGACATGAAGATCACTTTTAATGACCTGAGAGGTCATTGTCGAAGCGGTGGCCGAACAGGTGGTCATAAGAAAAGCGCCTAGCCGGATAGTCTGGCCGGCGGCCAAAGCTCCCTTGACGACGGTGCCGTCTTTGAAGACGGGAAAAGGCATCCTTCCTGATGGTGACGGCACAGAGGAACTCTCAATGAAAGCACCAATGTCGGTGTCAAAACCGGCAGATCTCGGGTAGGGGGTCCCGAACTGTGCATCTAGGCGGATGGTAACAGGAGACAAGGGACACGATGTTTTACCCAGGTTCGGGCCCTCTTGATGGAGGTAAAACCCTACGTCCTGCTTGATTAATATTGATGATGTGTGTTACAAGAGTGGATCTACCACGAGATCAAGGAGGCTAAATCCTAGAAGCTAGCATATGGTATGATTGTTGTTCGTCCTATGGACTAAAGCCATCCGGTTTATATAGACACCGGAGAGGGCTAGGGTTACACAAAGTCGGTTACAATGGTAGGAGATCTACATATCCGTATCACCAAGCTTGCCTTCCATGCCAAGGAAAGTCCCATCCGGACACGGGACGAAGTCTTCAATCTTGTATCTTCATAGTCTTGGAGTTCGGCCGATGATGATAGTCCGGCTATTCGGATACCCCCTAGTCCTGGACTCCCTCAGTCTTGTTGCACCGAAATGGTAACCTTTGCCTGATGCCTTGGCCTGTGCTTGTCCCCCTTGCACCGAAGGGGGAACAAGGACACTGCGCAGGCCGGCGCCCGCCTGGCGCCCGCCTGGTCTCGATCGTCATGGCTTGCGTCACGGGCTCCTCGCGAGGTGCCCTTGCCTTGATCTCTCCGCCTCCTCGCGAGCCTGCCTGGTGAGGCTGCTCCTGAGGAAGCTTCCTGTCGTCCACCCCGCGAGGCTTGGCCCCTCGCGAGGGTCTTAAGATTGAGCTGATGAAGCTGGGCTGCACTGGGCCCCCACTTGAGCCACGTCGCAGGCCGCAGGCAGGCAAGTCTGGGGACCCCCGTTCCCAGAACGCCGACAGCGCATGACTCGTAAACCTGGACACTTAGAAGGCCCGCGCTAGCGTTCCCCCGGGATAAGGAGTGGCATTTCTTCGGAGAGTCAGACCATGCGCCGGCGTCGCCACTCGACTTGTAATGGCATGCCCTCACTCGGGCCCCGAGTGTATCTCCTCCGAGAGACAAACGAATGCCACCGGGTTTTTCTCGGCGATCAACAGCACACGGCTATCTGGGTAAACCTGTAGTACAAAATCCGTTGTGTTTTCGTACAAGGAACAACGAACCATGATTCGGAAACATATTCTGAACGCTTTTGCAACACTCGGACTTAACCGAACGATCGGCTCTTCTGTCCTACGAAACCACAACTGATTCGGGGGCTAATGATGAGGTCACATATTACAGGTAGGGTCAAGGACCCATCATTTGGGACCCACATGGGGCCCATCACAACCTTGGGTAGGTCCCTGGACCATGCCAACATCGGATGCATACATCAAGGAGTCCACTCGGACGCCTCGACGGCACTCGGATGACCACCCGCCACTCGGCTGACGAACCACCACTCGGACCAAGGAGGCAAACGGGCGGCGTAGGAGCTGCAACGGTCGAGGAATCCTAAGTCATCTATTAAACAGAGTCGTGACCGTTACCTGTAACTACCATAGTAGAGGCTCATTATACCTGTAACTGGCTCATTCAGTGTCATTTAATGCCCAAGCGACATGGAGGACGTGGGGTTGCGACACACTCTATATAAGCTGCACCCCTCTCCATAACCGGGCACGCGCAACCTTTGTAACCATATCCGTTAAATCAAAGCAGGCCTCAGGGCACGAGACGTAGGGTTTTTACCTCCGCCGAGAGGGGCCTGAACTCGTTAAACACCGAGTGTTACACCTGCACCATAACTAGGTTCTGCCCCTTATTCGTCCCTAGTACTCATTGTCAGGATCGTGACCCCGATGCGCCACACATCATACTAGCTAGCCAGCCGGACGTGGATTTTTTTAGTTCGGGTTTCCGGACACCTCTTATCATTACCCTCCAATGTTGCTTTCAGATCCGTGCTACACAACTAACTTAGTACATGAAATTTTCTCTTTTTTGTTTCTTCAAAACAAAATAACATATGAACTTCAAACTTTGCACGACAACAAAAAAATCTTACTATAATTATGGGATGAAACTTTCAGATTTTTTGGTCCAACATAAATAGTAACAAAACGAGATATGTTAATTAAAAAATCATATTTTTAGTATTTATGATGCACGAAAAAATCTGAAAGTTTTTTCCTACATTCTAGTTAGAATGTTTTATTGTGCTGCAAAGTTTGAAATTCATATGTTGTTTTGCATGGGAGAAAAAAAATACTTGTATGAATCGCGATGCAAAATTAGATAGCTAGAAGGCCACAATATGTTTTCGCTAGGCAGCCGTGCGGCAAGCTGCTCCGGTAATAATTTTACAAGCGAAAAAAAGCTTCAGCCGACCCATCCGACGGAATCGGTTGCATCAGCCGACCTATCTGACGGAATGGGTTGCATCATCCTCATCGGATCCATCGTGCCGAGGCCGCAGCCAAAGCTCCTGCTCAGCTCGTTCGAGGCGCAGGCCTTGGCAACGGCCACGCCTGTTTTTGTTTCTCGTGATCATGTCGGACCTGTCACGATGCCCCGCGTCCGTCTATATAAGGATTCGGAGCACTGCCGCTCCATTCATTCACCGGCGCGAGAAAAAAAACCAACCTTGAGCTGTGCATGCAATGGCGTCGTCCCGACGGTCGTCGCTCTACGGCCTGCTGGTGCTGGCCCTCCTCTGCGGCGGCGCTCTGGCGGCTCCGCCGACGCGCTACCTCTCGGTCAGCCTCGACCGGGTGGTCGGCTCCCAGGCTCGAGCCCAGTGCTATGATCCCTCCTCGTTTTCAGGTATGGATATCGGGGTACTACACCTGTCGAAAAAACATGTCAAAAGAAAAGGTACGGTGTACTGCGGCCGGGTGTGAAAGTACCGTACAAACTGCCAATGCTTCGTTTCAAAAAGAAGTGTTACTGATTTTTCTAATCATGCATGCATTCACCATTTGCCTTTGCTTTGAGATTTGTGCTGTGTTTTCTGATTTTTGATACAATTTATCTTGTTTATATATATTACAAGTTTTTTTTCTTCTCAAAGTGTATTGTGGTGTTTTATTGTGTACCAGCAAATCTGCTCCGAAACAAGGCACTCTTATTGGTGGTAAACAATGCAATATTATGATACACACTTTGAAACCAGAAAACTAATGAAACATTATGTAACACTATGAAATAAAACAAATTTGCTTGACCGCAGAAAAGAAGTTGTATCTTGAGTACGTGTGCCATATCTATGCAGCTATATATGTCCATCCACGGATCACAGCACGTATTATAATTTGCTGAACATGCCAACGTTTTAATATAGGCACATATAGGTTTTAGAATGTTCTAAAAATAAGAGACATTTACTTTTTCAAATGCATCTTTTACCGTTATTACAGAAAGAGCAATAGCAATACGTATATGTAACATGTGATATGTAAATGATTGACAGGCGAGACTTCTGGCAACAAGTTCACCATCCATCCATCTTGCGGCGCGGGCGAGCAAGCGGGGCGCAAGCGCGACATCCTCAGCCACGACAGAGCCCGGATGAGCACCATCCGCCAAAGGTCTTACCCTTCGGCCATGCCTCCCATGTATTTCCCGCCGACCCCCGCACCAGCCGCCGCCTTCCCTCCACTAGTTTTTCCACCAAGCCCCGCACCGCTTCCAGCATCAGCGAACCTGCCTCCTATCATCATCCCGGACCACCCGGGCACCTACTTCCCGCCAAGCCCCGCGCCAGGTTCAGCACCAGCAGATGGCATGCCTCCGATGTTACCAGCCGTCGCCTTCCCTCCTATGTTCTTCCCGCCAAACCCCGCACCATCAGAGGGGATGCCTCCTACCCCAGCCGTCGCTTTCCCTCCGATATACTTGCCGCCGGCCCTTGCACCAGCGGAGGGGCCATCCGTCACCATCCCGGACGTGCCGGGGACCAGCGGCTTCAACATAACGGAGTTCGTCGTCGTCGTTGGCTTAGGCACGCCGTCTCAACAATCCGCTCTGATGTTCGACACCGGCAGCGACCTGTCCTGGGTCCAGTGCCAGCCGTGCACGGGCCACTGTTACCAGCAAAACGACCCGCTCTACGACCCGACCAAGTCCTCCACCTACGACGTCGTGCATTGCGGTACGCCAGAGTGCTCGGCGGCCGGTGGCAAGTGCAATGGCACCACCTGTCTCTACAACATCAACTATGGTGACGGTTCATCCACATCTGGTGCGCTCTCACAGGAGACGCTGACGTTCTCCTCGTCGCGCAAGTTCTCCAGCTTCCCATTCGGATGCGGCACGACCAACCTGGGTGACTTTGGCAGCGTCGACGGGCTGCTTGGCCTTGGCCGTGGCCAGCTCTCGCTGGCCTCGCAGACGGCCTCCTCGTTCGACGGCACCTTCTCCTACTGCCTGCCTTCTCACAACATGACGAGGCCCGGGTTCCTCAGCATCGGCGCCTCCCCAGACACCGGCAAGGTCCAGTACACGGCGATGATCAAGAAGCCGCAGTACCCGTCCTTCTACTTCGTGGAGCTCGTGTCCATCGACATCGGTGGCTACGTCCTGCCGGTGCCGCCATCCGTGTTCACCAGCAAGGGCACCCTACTCGACTCCGGCACCACGTTCACGTACATCCCCGCGCAGGCCTACACCTTGCTCCGCGACCGGTTCAAGTTCACCATGAAGGGGTACAAGCCGGCGGCGCCCTTCCAAGACCTCGACACGTGCTATGACTTCTCTGGCCAAAGCGTGATCTTCCAACCAGGGATGTCCTTCAAGTTCAGTGATGGAGCCGTGTTCGATATCGACATCTTTGGCGTCATGATATACCCTTATGTAGACCACCCGGCCATCGGGTGCTTCGCGTTTGCGTCGAGTGATCCCACGGATCAGTTCTCCATCATCGGCAACACTCAGCAGCGTTCTGCTGAGGTGATCTACAACGTCGTAGCCGAGAAGATTGGTTTTGTTCCGCTGAGTTGCTGATTTCGTGGTAGAAAAGTGAGCAATGCATATCGCCACCCAATGTGCCCACTGGTGTCAGTATCTTGTACTTTGTTTTACATTTCCAACTATGAATAAAGGGGTTGAAGTGATGGGTGCTTTCTTTGCATATGGAAAACGTTTGCGTAAACCCGGCTGATTTGCGTAAACCCTAAATATTCCAAGAGCTGATCGTGTCTCACGCTTTTCATGAGCGTGTGTCTACTTCGTCTAATCGCAATTTAGGTATTTACTGAAAAGAATCATATTTAGGGAACTTAGTACCACTTTTTGGTTAGGGCATGAGGAACCACACCATCTTTGCACTTAACGGAGAGCAATGATTGTACGATTGCTCACGAAACCCGATAGGTAGGCCTCACTTGTCAGGCTGACATGGCGAATACTAAATACTTTTGACCAACTGATGTGCCAAATGAGACGTGACCCCACCTATCAATGACTAGATGGTCATCCTCTTCACATCTCTCTCTCTATGAGGCATTTCATCGAACAACTTTTGGGCGCTAATACTCTTCCTCTCGGTGGAGAGATGCGCAGCGGCAGCTCGTCCGCCTCTCCATGGGGTGCTGGCGGGTAGTTATTCTCGTAAGCATGGCTTCCCACACCACGTCATGCAGCAGTAGCTCCCGCACTACCGCGTCTTGCCTGCCATGAGCCAACTCCACGGTTCATCCGCTAGGAACGGAATGCCCGTAACTCCTCTCTCCGCCTCATGCCGCTCAATTGTCGGGGGGCCGTCGTTCCACGCCATGAAGACATCGGCCTAGTGGAGTTCTCTGGCAAGGTTGAGAGCGAACGCAAACTCCCGGTGCGGGAGCTCTGCGGTGCAAGCCAACGCCTTCTCCTGCTTGCCGGTGAAGTGGACCTCTAGAGCCTTCATGTCCTAATCGCAGATAGGCGTGACTTCCAAGGCTTCGATGTCTGCCATGGCTCAATGCAACGCCCACTAACTGTCTTACTACCTTAAGACCAGAGCCCGGAGGGACGACGCTCCAAGGAGTGGATCCGGAGCATGGTCTTCCAGATCGAGCAGGTCTTGCACCCTCGCGTGCTGCCATCACTCCTCAGTCAGCCGCTTCCGCGTCCGCGTGGGATTTCTCTGCAGACGACTGTCGTGGTTCTAGGTCTGACAGTAGAATGGGGGGTAGGTATGGAGAGGCAAGATCCTAGCTATGGAGTAGTTGTGCATACGAGTGTTTAACGAGTTCAGGCCCTTCTCTGAGGAAGTAATAGCCCTACGTCTCGGAGCCCGGAGGCGGTCGACTGGTTTATGCGTATATGAGTTACAGGGGTGCGAACCCTTCTACCAGTGGAGGGGGGTGGCTTATATAGAGGACGCGAGGACCCCAGCCAACCCACGTAGCAGAGGGTTAAAGTACATTAAGGCCGGGCGTTACTGGTAACGCCCTACATAAAGTGTCATCATGACCATTAAGACTACTTAATTACAGACCATTTTGATGCATAGTAGATCCTGAACTCCTGGTGGTCGAGTGAGTCTTCATGGTCGAGTGTCTTCTAGCCGGTCGAGTGGAGTCCCTCTTGGTCGACTGGAAGGTAGCTTCGTTTAAGGATGTCCTTGGGTATGGTATCCTAGATAGGTCCATGACCCTACCCTAGGTACATAACATCATCATTAGCCCCCGAATGGATCGAGGTTCGAGTGAGGAAGGAGTTGATGATTTTCTCTGACCTATTTCCCGTGCTTTGATTATGTCGTATCTTGGATCGGCGATTTTTCTTTCGGTGTTGGCGTCAACTTTTACTTCGGTCGCCTTGATCCATTCTTGTCTTATGTCGAGTGAACTTTTTGAACTTTAGTGAACTTCCGAGCGACGGGTCGCAGGAAAGATATCGTCTGACAGATTGATCTGCTGTTAGCGGATTTTGCGGGATCCAAATTTTGCGAAGCGCGCGAAACGGGGCGGACCGCGGTACTCGGATGGGATAAGGCGTGGACGCCTTGATTCCCGCGCCGCCTTTTTCGCCACGTATCGTGCGTGCGCGACTGTTTCGGGATGTGACAGGACCGCCCGGACCCACTCGTCAGCCACTCGGAAGCGCCCTTATATAAAGCGTCGGGCGAGGGTTTTTTGAACAGTGCCTTCCCATTCTTCTCTCCGCCCTCTTTGCCTCCGCCCACTGCGCCTGCTCTCGCCTCCGCCTATCCACTCCTCGCATGCTTCGCTGGCGACAATGGTGAAGGAGAAGACGGCGGCCTTAGAGCGCGCGAAGAAGGCGACGGCGACGGGGAAAGCAAAGGGGAGACCGTCCAGTCGGGGCGGATCTTCGTCAAGGTCCTGCCTGCCAAAAGGTTGGGTCCAAGGGGATTGGATCCGCTCGACCATCACCAAGACAGATCTCAATGACCTGGCCAATGAGGGACTAATCCCCCACGGATCAGCAAGGCTTCTGGGGACCGAGTGTCAACCGCAGCCGCAGGAGGGTGAGTGCATTCTCCTAGCCACTCATGTAGACCGTGGCTTTTCTCTGCCGCTGAGTGTTTTCTTCCGAGGGTTTCTGAATTTCTTTGGGGCGCAACTTCACCATTTCACCCCCAATTCTATCGCCTATCTTGCTGCCTTTGTGTCCATGTGCGAGAACTTCCTGGGTTGTCGACCACACTGGGGTCTCTTTAAGCACATATTCACCTGTCGCTCACAGACAGTGAAAAAGGCGAGTCCGGACGATGAGAGGACTAAGGTTATCCAGATGTGCGGTGGTCTTGGGATTCAGATGAGGAATAAGAGTACTTTCCCGGCCATGACCCTTCCTGAGTCGGTCAGAGGGTGGCAGTCGACTTGGTTCTACTGCCAAGACGAGTCGACGTCGGGGCAGTCGACTGGTCTCCCTCCGTTCTCCATGGACCGAGTGGACAAACCCTCTTCTCTGAAGGTGCTTCCTGAGGAGAAAGCTCAGGTGAATTGTTGATGGAGCGCGTAGTCCAACTTGTTAGGGACGGAGTGACGGGTATGGATCTTCTGGAGGTCTTCCTTAGACGGCGCATCCAACCGCTTCAGTACCGAGGCCACCCGATGTGGCTATATTGTGGTACCGATGACACCACTCGAGTCCATCCAGAAGCGGTCAACAACGCCACACTGGAGAGGTGGGTGGCAGCCATCACAGGGAATAAGGACAACCCTCGAGGGGCTAGGAGGATCCCACCACTCGACTGTACCTATACACCGGACACGGTATGACCACTTATCTCCAATTGTAATCTTGCTGTATTCATTCTGCTTTGCTGCGAATTGGTCGATTGATCTTTGTTTTGTTTTGTTGTCTGATAGGCCACCACCGAGTTATACTCGATGCCCAATGGAGCGCAGACGCCGACTGAAGAGGAGGAAGGAAGTGGGGGCGAAAGCCCGGAGGAGTGGGATTCGGACACTGACGACGATGATGAGGGTGATGACTCTGATGAGGAGGAAGAGGAGGAGGAGGAGGAGGAAGTTGCACCTCCCCACTCGGAAAGACGCTCGAAGCTTGTCCATGATCCCGCGACTGAGCGTGGTAAGGGGGTCGCAACCGCTACACAATCGACCAAGCGCCCTCGGACTACTTCTCCGGCGCCGACTGAGAAGGCTCCGAAGCAATCTCGAGTGGCACCGTCGAAACCTGCGAAGGTCTTGCCGAAGATGAAGATGGTGATCCCCACTATCTCAGGGTAATGGTAGTCTTGAGTTTTCCCCGTTTCATGAACTTGTTCTTGGTCGACTCATGGGCCAATCAACTGACTTCTGGAACTGCAGTGCTGCTACTTCTGATACTTCGGCCAGGGCTGAAGACCACGAGATGGAGGATGCTGTTACCTCAAAACCTGGTATGACTCTTGTGATGCCGTTTTCAGTCGATTGACTTATTGTCTCTAATTTTGATTCTTTCTGCAGCTTCATCTAACGTCGTTATCGATCTTCCCGATGATGACGACGAGGAACCACCAAGGCAGAGGAGGAGCAAGAAGGCATCTGCTGGCAAGGCGACTCAGGACGTGCCAGCACCCGAGACGTTGGTTGTGGAGGGAGACAATGTCACTCGGCCTACCATAACCTTTGCGGTGCCGCTGACGAGTGCTCGTCCTTCGTCATCGAGTGCTGCTCAACCCTCGCTTTTCTCAACCTACCCCGTTCCCGAAGACCAAGCTAGTGCTACTAAAGAAGCAATACGCTAAGCGGGGGTCATGATGGAGCAAGTGAAGGCAATACAAGAAGCCAGCCAGGCAGCCTATGACGCCAGTTCCGCTCTTCAGAGTAATGTTCAGGTCAGTCGGTCACTGCCTGTTCTGTTAGGATATGATATCTGAAAACTCTTCCTTCTGAAATTCTTAGAGTTTGTCCTACACCCACTGGGTGTGTCGATTGAAATTCCGGATTAGTGGGGGCACGCTGAGTGCACCCACTGGGTGTAGTCCCCAAGGCTATGGTCGACTGCTGGCAGTCGACCATAGGCTTTATGTCTTAAGTTTTTTCCTTACTCGACTAGGTCGAATAGATTCATAGACCGGTGGGGGCACGCTGAGTGCACCCACTGGGTGTAGTCCCCGAGCCTGTGGTCGACTGCTGGCAGTCGACTATAGTCTGAAGAACATCTCCTGTTTTTTTTTGTTGTTGTTGTTGTTGGTCGACTGGTCGACTCTAGTGGGGGCAGCTGAGTGCACCCACTGGGTGTAGTCCCCGAGACTATGGTCGAATGTTTGTATTCGGCCGTAGTCTTAGAAACACCATGATTTTTCCTTACTCACTCGGAAGTGGATTGTCTTTGACATATGTCGATTGGTTCTTCGCAGAAATCATGTGACCTTGTGGCTCATTATACTGAGTTGGAGAACAAACACATTCAGCTCGAGCTCGATCTGAAACTGGCCCAAGAGAACTTGACGAAGGCGAAGGAGGAAGCTAAAGGTATGCTTGGTGAGGCCTTTGATGACTGCCTTTGCCTCTCACTTGTTTCCGAATCTAATCTCACTGTAACTTTGCAGACAAAGTGAGGGATGCCCTGAAGAAGCAAGACCTTGACTTGGCTGAGATGCAAAAAAACTGCTTTAGAGAAGACCAAGCTTGCAGATGAGAAGCTGGCTTCAGTGACCAAGCTTGAAGAAGAAAACACCAATCTGAAAGCTGCTCTTGATGCTGCCAACCAGGAGGTCAGTCGACTGAAAAGTGACAAGACCACCTGAATGACAAGGCCAGTGAGTTGATGAGAAAGAAGAACGATCTGGAGGCTTATCTGGGTGGACTCGCCAAGAAGTTGTTCCTCATGCTTGAAGGTAATCTTTTGTATCAAACAAATATTTTAACTGTAATCTCCGACTGTTGTCTTGACTCGGTGGTTGTGCTTGCAGAATTTTGCCAGAACTTTGAAGAGGAGACTGGTCGACTGGAAGTAAACCTGGACCCCATCAACTCTCTTGTGAAAGATGAAGTCGCCATGAATGTGCTCCGGCTTGAATCTCATGTTGCTGCTGTCATCGACTATCTCGCAAGGCTGAAAGTCGCAACTTCTCGCATCGACACAACACTATGGCCAAGAGAGACACTCCAGAACGACCTTGAGTCTCTGATGACTCGACTGAACGAGGTCCCAAGTCGAGTGCAGGAGTGGAAGAAGTCTTCGGCCAGGTGTGGTGCGGATGTTGCTCTGTCTCTGGTCCGCGTTCATTGCAAGGATGCGCGAGAGGACAAGCTGGTGGCCCTTAGGGTGGCTAACACCAAGAAGCACGATTTCTGATCCTTCATGGAGACCTTCATCGCCGCTGCCACTCGAATTGCAGATGGAATCGACCTGGACGAGTTTGTTGCACCTTCCAGCCCTCCACAGGAGGGGTAAAAAACTTTTGAGCTTGATACTTTAAATTTGCCTCGGTATGCCGAGTGAGTTTTGTAGCCGACAAACCTTAACAGGACTAGCGCCTGAGCACTTTCGGTTCCGTTAGGTGTTATCCGAACTTGGATTCAACGTTGAATATGTTTGCATTTGGTTTGAGGTGTCTTTTGCAGGTTAGAGCGAAGCGCTCATTGCAATCGACTTGTTCCCCAATACACTTAGGCGAGCACTGGGCTGCAGCTAAGCCCCCGAGTGAGAAGTTTGCTCTCCACTCGGTAGGATTTTTAAAAACTTAGGCGAGCACTGGGCTGCAGCTAAGCCCCCGAGTGGGAGGTCTGCTCTCCACTTTGGTAGGATTTCAGATACTTAGGCGAGCACTGGGCTGCAGCTAAGCCCCCGAGTGGGAGGTCCGCTCTCCACTCAGCAGGATTTCAGATACTTAGGCGAGCACTGGGCTGCAGCTAAGCCCCGAGTGGGAGGTCTGCTCTCCACTCGGTAGGATTTTTAGATACTTAGGCAAGCACTGGGCTGCAGCTAAGCCCCCGAGTGGGAGGTCTGCTCTCCACTCGGCAGGATTTCAGATACTTAGGCGAGCACTGGGCTGCAGCTAAGCCCCCGAGTGGGAGGTCTGCTCTCCACTCGGTAGGATTTCAGATACTTAGGCGAGCACTGGGTTGCAGCTAAGCTCCCGAGTGGGAGGTCTGCTCTCCACTCGGTAGGATTTTGTATTGGTGGTGTAGCTCGGAAGGAGAGGGTAACAGTCGACCTGCACCTCATCCTCCTTGCAAAGCACACGTTGTGTTTGTGGCGTATCTCGGAAGGAGAGGGTAGCAGTCGACCAGCACCTCGTCCTCCTTGCAGAGCGCATGTTGTATTTGTGGCGTAGCTCGGAAGGAGAAGGTAGCAGTCGACATGCACCTCGTCCTCCTTGCAGAGCGCACGTTGTACTTGTGGCGTAGCTCGGAAGAAGAGGGTAGCAGTCGACCTGCACCTCGTCCTCCTTGCGAAGCGCACGTTGTATTTGTACTTAGGCGAGTGCAATGCTGCAGCTAAGCCCCCGAGTGGAAGGATGGCTTACCACTCGGTAGGATTTTGTTTATCTTAGGCGAGTACTTGGACTGCAGCTAAGCCTCCGAGTGGAAGGCTGGCTTACCACTCGACAGGATTTTGTTTATCTTAGGCGAGTACTTGGACTGCAGCTAAGCCTCCGAGTGGAAGGCTGGCTTACCACTCGACAGGATTTTGTTTATCTTAGGCGAAACGAATTTCGTAGCTAAGCCTTCGTGTGGGAGACTGGCTCACCACTCGGTTAGGATTTTTTTTACAGACTTGGGCGAATCAGATTCGCAGCCAAACCACCCACTGGGGGATTGTTTTGTGTGGACAAAAGAAATAACGATTACTGGGAAAATTATAAAGCTCTTGTCTTTGATAAATAAACTACAGAAGTACTTTTATTACAACTCATCCGAGTGAATACTTAAGTGTAAAAGGGGTGGAGAAGCTCCGCGTTCCAAGCTCGGGGCTCGTCGATCTGATGCTCGACATTGTAAAGACGGTATGCTCCATTGTGGAGAACCTTGGTGACGATGAAGGGACCTTCCCAAGAAGGAGCAAGCTTGTGTGGTTTCTGCTGATCCACTCGGAGAACTAAATCTCCTTCCTGGAAGGCTCGACTCTTCACGTTTTTGGCGTGGAAGCGATGCAAGTTTTGTTGGTAAATGGTCGATCTGATCAGAGCCATCTCCCTTTCTTCCTCTAAAAGGTCGACTGCATCCTGCCGTGCTTGTTCTGCTTCAGATTCGGTGTAGAGCTCGACCTGGGGAGCATTGTGGAGAAGGTCACTCGGCAAGACTGCTTCAGCTCCGTAGACCAAGAAGAATGTAGTTCTTCCGGTCAACCGGTTGGGCGTGGTCCTTAACCCCCAAAGCACCGAGGGAAGTTCGTCGACCCATGCACCAGCCGCATGCTTAAGATCACGCATCAAATGGGGTTTCAACCCTTTGAGAATCAAACCATTGGCTCGTTCTGCCTGTCCATTCAACTGTGGATGAGCGACTGAAGCATAGTCGACTCGTGTGCCTTGAGACGTGCAGAAAGCTCTGAACTCTTCGGAGTCGAAGTTTGACCCGTTGTCAGTGATGATGCTGTGCGGGACTCCATATCTGAATATCAATTCTCTAATGAAGCTGACAGCAGTACCGGCATTGAGGTTCTTGATGGGTTTAGCTTCGATCCACTTAGTGAACTTGTCGACTGCTACCAGCACATGGGTAAAACCGCTTCTGCCTGTTCTCAAAGGACCGACCATATCCAAACCCCATACTGCAAAGGGCCAGACGAGTGGTATAGTCTTCAAAGCTGACGCGGGCTTGTGTGACATATTGGAGTAAAATTGACATCCCTCGCACTTGTCGACTATCTCCTTCGCCATTTTATTCGCTCTTGGCCAATAAAATCCATCTCGGTATGCTTTGGCCACGATGGTCCGAGAGGACACGTGATGGCCACAGGTCCCCAAGTGGATGTCATCAAGGATTATTCGACCTTCCTCCGGTGTTATGCATTTCTGACCAACTCCAGTCGCGCGTTCTCTGTACAACTGTCCCCTTATCATGGTAAAGGCCTTAGATCGATGGACGATCTGTTGAGCCTCTTCTTCGTCCTCCGGGAGTTCTTTCCTCAAGATATACGCGATATATGGTGATGTCCAATCGGGAGTGATCACTAAAACTTCCATGATCAGGTCGACCACTGCTGGGACTTCAACCTCAGTCGGATCCGTAACACTCTTAGGTTGCGGAGCTTCGTCGGTAAAAGGATCTTCTACGACTGACAGAGTGTGGATATGTTCCAAGAACACATCACTGGTGATGGCTTCTCTCTTGGATCCTATCTTCGCCAAATCATCAGCTGCTTGATTTTTCAGTCGGGGTATGTGGTGGAGCTCTAACCCTTCGAACTTCTTTTCGAGCTTCCTCACTGCATTGCAGTATCCAGTCATGGCTGGGCTTCTAACGTCCCACTCCTTCATCACCTGATTGACCACCAAATCTGAGTCGCCATAGACCATAAGGCGACGGACGCCGAGTGAAATGGCCATGCGCAACCCATACAAGAGTGCTTCATATTCTGCTTCATTGTTGGAGGAATCAAAGTGGATTTGGAGCACATATCTGAGTTTATCTCCTCGGGGGGAAACTAAAACAACCCCAGCACCAGAACCATTTAACATCTTAGATCCATCAAAGAACATGGTCCAATGCTCCGAGTGAACTTGAGTCGGCTGATGTTGCTCAATCCACTTGGCAAGGAAATCTGCTATAGCCTGGGACTTAATGGCTTTCTTTGCCTCGAATTTGACATCAAGGAGAAGGAGTTCAATCGCCCATTTATCCACTCGACCAGTTGCATCTCTGTTGTGCAGAATCTCTGACAATGGTGCGTCGCTGACGACTGTAATGTCATGATCAGAGAAATAATGAGCAACCTTCTTCATGGTCATGTAGATCCCATATACAAGCTTCTGATAATGAGGATATCTTTGCTTCGATGGGGTCAAAACTTCAGAGAGATAATACACTGGGCACTGAACTTTGAAGGCTTTCCCTTCTTCTTCCCGCTCGACCGTAAGTACTGTACTGACGACTTGTCCTGTGGCTGCAATATAAAGCAACAAAGGCTCTTTTCTGATTGGAGCAGCAAGCACCGGCTGGGTGGAGAGCAGAGTTTTTAACTCGGCAAACACTGCATCAGCTTCTGGAGTCCACTCGAACTTGTCTGCCTTTCTCATCAGTCGGTAAAGGGGCAATGCCTTTTCACCGAGGCGAGAGATGAATCGACTTAAAGTAGCCAAGCATCCAGTAAGCTTCTGGACATCGTGCACACGGACAGGGCGTTTCATTCGGAGTATGGTGCCAACTTTTTCTGGGTTAGCATCGATTCCTCGTTCTGAAACGAGAAAACCGAGTAACTTTCCGCCAGGTACTCCGAATGTGCACTTCGATGGATTGAGCTTGATATCATACCTTCTAAGATTGGCAAATGTTTCAGCTAGGTCAGTCAATAGGTCGGAACCCTTTCGCGACTTGACCACGATATCATCCATGTACGCTTCCACATTCCGACTGATTTGAGTGAGTAAACACTTTTGAATCATTCTCATGAACGTGGCTCCGGAATTCTTGAGGCCAAATGGCATGGTAATATAGTAGAAGCACCCGAATGGAGTGATGAAAGCTGTTTTGATTTTGTCAGGTCCATACAGACGGATCTGATGATACCTGGAATAAGCGTCTAAAAAAGACAATCTCTCGCACCCTGCGGTCGAGTCGACAATTTGGTCGATGCGAGGGAGAGGAAAATGATCTTTCGGGCAGGCCCGATTGATATGTTTGAAATCAATGCACATGCGAAGCGAGTTGTCCTTCTTGGGAACCATGACGACATTGGCGAGCCACTCGGAGTGGTATATCTCTCGGATAAACTCTGCTGCAAGGAGTCGAGCCACCTCCTCGCCAATGGCTTTTTTCTTCTGAACGGCGGACCGTCGAAGATGTTCTTTAACAGGTTTCGCTTTTGAGTCGACTCTAAGACGATGCTCAGCCAGCCCCTGGGAACACCCGGCATGTCAGCTGGCTTCCATGCAAAGATGTCCTAGTTCTCACAGAGGAACTGGATGAGCGCTTCTTCCTATTTAGAGTCGAGTGTTGTGGAAATATGGGTCGGAGCTGCATTGGGGACAGTCGGGTGGATATGAACTGGCTTCGTCTCCCCAGACGACTGAAATGCTGACTTTGTGGCGGGCTTCTTGGCCCGCAGCAAATCACTTGGATCTGCATTCTTCTTGTATTCCTCCAGCTATACCACTGTTATCTGGTCATCCGCAATCTTTGAGTCTTTCTGGAAACACTCTTCTGCCTTCTTTCGGCTGCCAGTGATAGTGATCACGCCTTTGGGGCCAGGCATCTTTAATTTGAGGTACACATAACATGGTCGAGCCATGAAGCGGGCATAGGCTGATCTTCCCAAAATAGCGTGGTAGGCGCTTCGGAAATCCATGACTTCAAATGTCAGCTTCTCTTTGCGGAAATGCTTCGAGTCGCTGAACACTACATCCAGAGCTATTTGGCCGAGTGACTCAGCCTTCTTTCCAGGGATGACTCCGTGAAAACTCATGTTGCTGGAACTGAGCCTGGACATCGGAATGCCCATACCCTTGAGCGTCTCTGCATACAGTATATTCAATCCACTGCCGCCATCCATCAGTACCTTCGTCAGTCGAGTGCCTTCGACGACTGGGTCGACCACCAGCGCTTGCCTCCCAAGGGTGGCAATGTGAGTAGGGTGATCAGACTGGTCGAAAGTGATGGGAGTTTGCGAACATCTCAGATAGCTTGGTGTCGCCGGGGCGACCATATTGACCTCACGGTTGATCACTTTCAGCCGACTTTTGCTCTCTACATCAGCAAAAATCATCAGAGTGGAGTTGACATTAGGGTACTCTCCATCACTGTCCTCCTTGTCCTTGGCCTTGTCCGACTCCTTCTCTTTGTCCTTCGGCTGTTTTCCTTGAAACTGTTGGATTAAGAGTCGGCACTGGCGAGTGGTATGCTTTGGGTAGATGAAGTTACCCTCTTCGTCTTTCTTCGTGTGGATATGAAACGGTAGATCCATCACGTCATTACCTTCCTTATCTTTTACCTTCTTGGGGTTCCAAGATCCTTTGGGCTTCCCTTTGAATTTGCACTGAGTCACGGCCAGAGCCTCTCCAGGAGCAGCTGGCTCGGCCTTCCGCTTCTACTTCCGACTGGAGTTTCCTTTCTCCGACTGACTCGGCTTGTACTTGCCACTCCGGAGTCGGTCCTCTTCTTCGCCATTGGCGTACTTGGTGGCTATTTCCATCATCTGACTCAGGGTCATATCTCCAGTTCGACCAAACTTCAGGCTCAATTCTCTGTTCTTGACACCATCCTTGAAGGCGCAGACCACTTGATGGTCTGACACATTCTCTACAGTATGATGCAAAGTGATCCATCTCTGGATGTAATCTCTCAGTGTTTCACTCGGTTTTTGTACGCAAACTTGTAGCTCTGTCAATCCGGCCGGTCGCTTGCAAGTTCCCTCGAACATCCTGACGAACACTCGGGAAAGATCTTTCCAGGTGTAAATGCTGCTAGGAGCTAACTGATTCAACCACGCCCTGGCCGAACCCTCTAGCATAAGTGGCAAATGCTTCATGGCCACCTCATCATTACCGCCACCAATCTGAACAGCCACTCGGTAGTCTTCAAGCCAAGTTTCAGGCTTAGACTCTCCAGTGAACTTACTCACTCCAGTCGCCAACCTGAAGTTGGGGGGTATCACTGCGGCTCTGATGGCTCTGCTAAAGCATTCTGGACCTGAAACATGGACTCGGCTGTTTGTGGGCACATCTCTGTCATGGCCACCTCTATGAGCTCTGTTCCAGTCGACCAAACCTTGCACGATGATGGATCTCGCGTCAAAGCCCGGCTCTCTGGGGTCGACTGGAGCTCTCCGCCCAACACCGAGCTGGCGTATGTCATCTTGCTACCGATGGGCATTAGACCCACTTCTCGGGGGAGGAGTGGGCACTCGACGCCTGTCATCACGATCAAATCAATCATCATAGTGGTCCCGCCGGCCTTCACGTCCCACGCGCCTCGGAGGCGACCTTGGACTGTGAGCCGACTGAACAGTATTCGCAGCGACAGATCGACTGTGAATCCTGTTGCGCGACTGTGACACAACTGAATTCTGATCTCCTGCCGCCCGGAGCAAATCTCTGATCTGCATCAAGCCTCTTCCAGCCTCCGACTGAGAGGGCTAAATTGACTCCGCTATACGGGCTGCAGCTGCCAAATTCTGAATCGGGGTTCGATATACCTGAGTCGGTTGCGGAAAGGGCTGACGTCGGCTGGAGTCGGGTACTCGTTGACGCGCACGCTCGTCGAGTGCTCGCTGGAGGTTCTCTAGTCGAGTGCGTTCAGCCAAATTGGCCAAACGCGCCTCTTCCAGGGCACGAGCCTCGGGAGTTTCTCCTGCAATGGGAGTATGCAGGGCATCCATGTTCCGGCGGCGAAGTTCTTCCCTCTGCTGAGAAGTGAGTGGCTCGGGCTGATACTCTTCGTGGTCCTGAGCGGGGTCTCCCCCGTCGTCCATCCCGTCATTGCAGGGGAAACCGGGAGAACTACGAGGCCCGTTGACCATCAGGACCTCCGCCGCTGGATCACTGCTATCGCACTCGGATGCAGTCTCTACGGAGCCAGTCGAACATGCCGTAGAGAGATTCGTTGGGCTCAATTGCCGCGACTTGGGTGGTGGCCGATTGGCGAGCCACTACGTGTCTCACCCATCGCTGGAGCCTCGACCGACCGGAGCGCTTGCGTTGGCGGGAGACAGGGAGGGAAGACAGCGCAGGAGTCGACCGGTATGGGGTCGACGGCTGCCGCAGCAGGACGCCGCGGACACATGCCCGAAAGTGCGTCGCCCGCGGACGGGGAGCGCGTCGATGTCGAGTGGTGCCTTTTGGAGCCAAGCGGAGTCGTCGGCGATGAAAGCAAGCGTACCGAGACGTATCTCGCGGCCCTCGACCAGA
This sequence comes from Triticum dicoccoides, assembly GCF_002162155.2. Lineage (NCBI taxonomy): Eukaryota > Viridiplantae > Streptophyta > Magnoliopsida > Poales > Poaceae > Triticum > Triticum dicoccoides. Next base: position 165,463,716 of record NC_041393.1, read on the forward strand.
GCTCCGCCAGAAACCATGATGAAGGCAATCGGACAAATTGCAACTTCTCCAAAAAGTCGCTAAGACACCTGCCCCACGGTGGGCGCCAACTGTCGTGGTTCTAAGTCTGACAATAGAATGGGGGGTAGGTATGGAGAGGCAAGATCCTAGCTATGGAGTAGTTGTGCACACGAGTGTTTAACGAGTTCAGGCCCTTCTCTGAGGAAGTAATAGCCCTACGTCTCGGAGCCCGGAGGCGGTCGACTGGTTTATGCATATATGAGTTACAGGGGTGCGAACCCTTCTACCAGTGGAGGGGGGTGGCTTATATAGAGGACGCGAGGACCCCAGCCAACCCACGTAGCAGAGGGTTAAAGTACATTAAGGCCGGGCGTTACTGGTAACGCCCTACATAAAGTGTCATCATGACCATTAAGACTACTTAATTACAGACCGTTTTGATGCAGAGTAGATCCTGAACTCCTGGTGGTCGAGTGAGTCTTCATGGTCGAGTGTCTTCTAGCCGGTCGAGTGGAGTCCCTCTTGGTCGACTGGAAGGTAGCTTCGTTTAAGGATGTCCTTGGGTATGGTATCCTAGATAGGTCCATGACCATACCCTAGATACATAACATCATCAACGACTCCTCCACTCAGCTCCACCATCGCAGAACTTAAGCTCCAGCACATCGCCGACACCCGGACACGGCTTGCTTGATAAAATGCCATGAAGAAACAGAGGAAGATGTAAAAATAAACCTAGGAAGAATATAAACACCGAGTCATTGACAGAATGAGAGGTTGGACCCATCTCCGCCTCAGCAAAATGTACATGTAGACAAGCCATGTCAGCCCGACAAGTGGGCCCAACCTGTCGGTTTTCCTATTTTCGCGAGCAAATCTGACAATCAATACTCTTCGTCAGTCGTTACGCGCAATTCCTCGTGCGCTGGTTGAAAAGTAGTATTGAGTTGTTACTCTAGCCCTAAATGCGATAGTTTTTTGTAAGGATTCCTTTTCGTAAATACCCCACGGTGATACAATGTTTTCTCAGGCTTGTTTTCCTCTGCACGTGCATGGTCCCCTTAAGCCATAGCTGATTCTTTCTTCTTCTTTTCTGCGGGAATCCATAGCTGATTCCAGTCCATACTTTTCTTTGTTCACAGCTAAGTGTTGATTGCATGTAGTATTTTTTTTCCAAAACAAGGGCAAAAGCTTTGCCATTTTTCATTAAAAAGTAAAAGCGAGTTATCTACGACCTCTTATAGCGATTTCATCTTGCCAGAGGTTGGATCGTGCTTACCAATAGGCGAGTGATACGCGCCGGCGCACCGGCCGAACTGTTCGGCCGGTCCAGCCCAAGCCGTGCGATGCGGTCAGCCCCAGCCGTTAGATTTCCGCGCGAGGCCACCACCGAACCAACCATTGCAGCAAAAAGAACACGTTTTTGTTGCAACCGTTGTACGAACAGCCACAACGAGAAAAACAGGGGAGCTCGATCCCCCGCGTCCGCCCATCCCCGATCCGCGGCAGTGGCGACCGGATCCGCCTGTTCTTCGTTGCCCGCAGCCGAATCACGTCTAGGAGGGGCTCCCCTACCTATCAAGCCGCCTTGGGATTGCTTCAATCATGTCGTACATACGTCATGACCTCCTTGCCGCCATGGATTTAGGCTCGACCTCCGCTGCCGTTCATGGCCGGAGTCCCCTGAGGAGGCAGGGCCCTGGTGGTAGTGGACCGGTGTTGCAACGGTACTACAACCCTGATGTCTCATGTGTTTCTCGTTGGCTCCATGCATGCAGCAGCGTGTCCCCGTAGTTGCATCTCCCGGTGACGACGGTCGCAACTCCGGTGATGACGAACGCAGCTCCGGCGTTCTGCGGCTGCAGGTCGCACCACCTCCGGCGACGAGCTCGTAAGAAAACTGTACTCTCCGTCGGGGTGTCGGTAGCAGCAAAAAGAACGCCCGGTTGTAGCAAAAAAGGGCAACGCTTCCAACAAATTAAAAGCTCGCCGGCACCATTGTAGCAAAAATGTTAACCAATTGTATCTTCTGTGGCTGCCGGTTGCAGCAAAAAAATGACACGGTTGTAGCAAGAAAAACATTGACGTCGACCGGCCGCTGCATATGGTGGTAGCAAACCATGTCGCCGGTGGTAGCAAATGAAGCCGTCGGTGGTAGCAAAACAAAAAACTAGTTCCAGCAAAAAAGAATCAGCTACAAATACAGTAGTTGGTTCCAGCAAAAAAGTTTATGGGTTGAAGCTTTTTAAATGTAGGGTTGAAGCTTTCATGTAAACGGTTGCAGCTTTTTTTATTTGGGCAAGAAATCGATAGCAAAAAAAGGATGTAGCAAAAAAACACGCTGGTCGTAGCAAAAGATAACGGCAGTTGCAGCAACAAAATGTCGTTGTTGCAGCAAAAAAACGGATGCAACTTTCGTCCGTCTGCAGTTGTAGATATTTTTCCCACCCCACAGCTTGAGCGGTTGGTGAAAAAAAAAAGCTGACCGAGTAAACGTGGTGGGCCAAGGCCACGTGATGGGCCAAGGAAAAAAAACAACGTGGATCGGGAGGTGCGGGAGCGCTGGATCGCTACCCGATCAAGCGGCGTGCGCGGGACCGGCGGAAACGCTCGGCCGGTGCACCGTCTGGGAACATTTCCCTTACCAATAGTCCAGATCGCATGGTCGTTCGTCCCATAGTTCACTTTTGACGTTCTTTTTCCTTTTCTGAAAATCCTAGGTGCCGCATAGTCGGGGATTCGCACACAGAGCTAAACAAGATGGGCCGACCCACTTTTGGTTTTTTACTGTTTTTCTTTTGTTTTTTGTTTTTATTTCTTTTCTTTCCCTTTTTGTTTTCTTTTTTACTTTTTATTTTTCATGATTTTTAAACTATTTGCATTTTTTAAATGTTGATGTTTTTTATATATTTTAGTTTTCACAAATTGTTTTCTTTAAGTTGCCGTTTACAAACTTCAAAAATGTTGCCGTTTCCAAATTAATTTCTTTTCCTACATAAGTTCCGTTGTATAAATACCATGTTTAATTCTCTAAGATTGTGTCATATATACTATATTTCTGAACGCGAGCAGTAACAATACACAAATTAAGATACACCACCTGGTTCCAATTCTCAACAGAAATTTGTTCCACGGCATCCGCTACTAGCTTCTCTAGTTGAGGACGTAGCATTTCTTCCTTATGTCTCCGTCACCGCCGGTAAGCACGCCGACGTTGCCCATCTTGATCATGGACTCGCTGAAATCCCTGAAGAACGCGTCGTCGAATTTACCGGTAGCGACGCGCCGGACGTATTCCTCGGTGGTGGCGTCAGTGAGCAGAGCAGCGTCGGAGCGGAAGAGTCCCCTGCGCTTGGCGACGTGGCGGTAGTAGCTGATGTCGAAGGTCCTGTAGCTGCCGGGATCCATCTCCGACAACATCCTCTTGTCGTCAACGCTCTTGCACTTCAGCCTCAGCTTGTCGGCGTACTCGCTGTCCAGCGACGGGTCGACGAGGCCGTTGCCGGTGCTGTTGTAGAGCCGGTCGGCGAACGACGGGCAGTGCGCCGTGCCGAGCGTGTGCGCGCCGGAGAGGACGACGAGGTCCTTGAGGCCGAGCCCCTTGGAGGCGAAGATCCGGGTGAGCAGAGGGACGTCGCCGAAGGAAGGAGGCAGCTCGTCGCTCGCCTCGGTGGCACTGGACATGCTCCCGTCTCTCCTGCCAAGCGCCACGGGCCAGGATGGGCCCTTGGCCAGGACGACGGCGTCGCGGGCCATGAGCGTGAGCACGTCGGCGCAGGACACAACGCCCGGGCATGCGGCCTCGAGTTTGGCCTTCACCCGCTCCACGGAGCCAAACCCTCGCAGGCTCTTGTTGGGCTTGGCGTCCCTCTCTGCCAGGTTGCCCTTGGCGGAGTCCAGCAGCACAGACGCGTCACAGCCCTGCATTTTGCGTTGCGTTTGCGTGCATCATCCATCAGTACACGGACATGCATACTTCTGCAAGTGCACAAATACTGGAGATGATCAATGGAACGCAGATTGTTGAGAGATGTGCTTACCCTGACAAAGCAGTCGTGGAAATGAAGCCGGAGGAGCGGGCCGGCGAGGCTGGGCGCGGCGGAGATGATCTTCACCATCTCCTCGCGGACTATCGCCTCCACGTCCGGGCATGACTTGCGGTAGTATCCGATCTCCAGCTGGGCCACGGCCGAGCTCGCGGCGAGAACCAGCAGGGATAGAGGGATCAGGAAAGACCCCATCGCTATGAAGCTTCAGAAGCAAGGATGTCTTGCTACTGGATTGTTAAGTGATCTGCGTAAGATCGATGAAACGTGGGTGGATTGATATGTCCTTGCAGTTCCCGGTATTTATAGATGTGTCAGGAGGGCCGCTGATTACGTAGTAGACGTACTTGGGTGGATATGTATCTGTGCGACGGACACCCTGTTTCTGCGTATACACGCATGTGCTAACTTCCACGGTTCCACCTCAATTAGCTACCACCAGCTATGTACACGGTTAAGAAATACACACAGAATTATGCAACGAAGCATTGACGCGAAACAAATTAGACACCGGCCAGTTCGTGACCGCGTCCATCACAGGATGACTTGTACCTATGTCATCTTGCACGAGCTTAGCTAGCTTCAGCGGACGGGAAGGCATGCAATTATCCTCGACATGAAAAAGGAACATCGGAGTACAGTAATAGACGAAGGGAATAAAACTCCATGTGCCTGGCCAATGATTTGGGCAGTTCGTCGCCAAGGGAATAGTATAGCTCTGTGATGAGGAGGAATTCTTGGGTGATGCGGCGGATTTCAATGGCATGTCCCGTAACGTACGTGAAGGTTACGAAAGATGCACGTTCTCCGCAGCATTGGCAGGTAGGTTGACCATGCCCGTTTGGCCTTTTGCGCGCCAACATGGAGGGTTTGGAACAACCTGCAGACCGATCGATATGTACACTGATTCTTTGACAGGCAGAGTTCTAATTCATTGCCTGGTAAACAGGCGTTACAACGTCATTGCATCGAGCTTTACCGCAAAGCCTGTCATGAAACCACAAATTTCAGTTGAGGATATCCATCGGCAGGACAAGTGTCTGGAGGAGGCGAGAGGGAGGAAGAACGAAGGGCTAGGGTGGAAGTTTGCTACCACTCATTTAAAACACACACACACACGCACACACACACACACACACACACACACACACACACACACACACACACACACACACACACACACACACACACACACACACACACACTATTTTTTAGGTCTAGTAGTTACAAATTGCACTGGTCATGGGCTTAGCATATTTTGGCAGTGAGAGTGGGACCCGTCTGTCAGGCTGATGTGGCATGCATAGGTGGACAAATGCTTGAGGTGGATGTGGGTCCCACATGTCATCCTCATTCCATCTCTTTTTCTCCCCCCTCCCACCTTCTCTCTCTCTCTCTATCTATCTATCTATCTTTCTCTCTCACACACGCACACACCGGGACACCTTCTGAAGAAATATGCCCTAGAGGCAATAATAAAGTTATTATTTATTTTCTCATATCATGATAAATATTTATTATTCATGCTAGAATTGTATTACCCGGAAACATAATACATGTGTGAATACATAGACAAACATAATGTCACTAGTATGCCTCTACTTGACTAGCTCGTGAATCAAAGATGGTTAAGTTCCCTAACCATAGACATGAGTTGTCATTTGATTAACGGGATCACATCATTAGGAGAATGATGTGATTGACTTGACCCATTCCGTTAGCTTAGCACTTGATCGTTTAGTATGTTGCTATTGCTTTCTTCATAACTTATACATGTTCCTATGACTATGAGATTATGTAACCCCCGCTTACCGGAGGAACACTTTGTGTGCTACCAAACGTCACAACGTAACTGGGTGATTATAAAGGTGCTCTACAGGTGTCTTCGAAGGTACTTGTTGATTTGACGTATTTCGAGATTAGGATTTGTCACTCCGATTGTCGGAGAGGTATCTCTGGGCCCTCTTGGTAATGCACATCACTATAGGCCTTGCAAGCAATATAGCTAATGAGTTAGTTACGGGATGATGCATTACGTAACGAGTAAAGAGACTTGCCGGTAACGAGATTGAACTAGGTATTGAGATACCGACGATCAAATCTCGGGCAAGTAACATACCGATGACAAAGGGAACAACGTATGTTGTTATGCGGTTTGACCGATAAAGATCTTCGTAGAATATGTAGGAGCCAATATGAGCATCCAGGTTCCGCTATTGGTTATTGACCAGAGACGTGTCTCGGTCATGTCTACATAGTTCTCGAACCCGTAGGGTCCGCACGCTTAAAGTTTCCATGACGGTTATATTATGAGTTATTAGTTTTGATGTACCGAAGGTTCTTCGGAGTCCCGGATGTGATCACGGACATGACGAGGAGTCTCGAAATGGTCGAGACATAAAGATTGATATATTGGAAGCCTATATTTGGATAGCGGAAGTGTTCCGGGTGAAATCGGGATTCTACCGGAGTACCGAGGGGTTACCGGAACCCCCCGGGGGCTTAATGGGCCATAGTGGGCCTTAGTGGAGAAGAGGAGAGGCGGCTAGGGCAGGGCCGCGCGCCCCTCCCCCCCTAGTCCGAATAGGACAAGGAGAGGGGGGCGGCGCCCCCCTCCCCTCTTTCCTTCCTCTCTCCCTCCTCTTTCCCCACTTCTCCTAATCCAACAAGGAAGGGAGGGCGTCCTACTCCCGGTGGGAGTAGGACTCCTTCTGGCGCGCCTCCTCCTAGCCGGCTGCACCTCTCCCCCTTGCTCCTTTATATACGGGGGAGGGGGCACCCCATAGACACAACAATTGATCATTGATCTCTTAGCCGTGTGCGGTGCCCCCCCTCCACCATAGTCCTCCTTGATAATATCGTAGCGGTGCTTAGGCGAAGCCCTGCGGCGGTAGACCATCATTATCGTCACCACGCTGTCGTGCTGACGGAACTCTCCCTCGACACTCGGCTGGATCGGAGTTCGAGGGACGTCATCGAGATGAACGTGTGCAAGAACTCAGTGGTGTCGTGCTTTCGGTGCTTGATCGGTCGGGCCGTGAAGACGTACAACTACATCAACCGCGTTGTTCTAACGCTTCCGCTTTCGGTCTACGAGGGTACGTGGACAACACTCTCCCCTCTCGTTGCCATGCATCACCATGATCTTGCGTGTGCGTAGGATTTTTTTTGAAATTACTACGTTTTCCAACAGTGGCATCCGAGCCTAGGTTTTATGCGTTGATGTTATATGCACGAGTAGAACACAAGTGAGTTGTGGGCGATACAAGTCATACTGCTTACCAGCATGTCATACTTTGATTCGGCGATATTGTTGGATAAAGCGGCCCGGACCAACATTACGCGTACGCTTACGTGAGACTAGTTCTACCAACGTGCTTTGCACACAGGTGGCTGGCGGGTGTCAGTTTCTCCAACTTTAGTTGAACCAAGTGTGGCTACGGCCGGACCTTGAGAAGGTTAAAATAGCACTAACTTGACGAACTATCGTTGTGGTTTTGATGCGTAGGTAAGAACGGTTCTTGCTCAACCCGTAGCAGCCACATAAACTTGCAACAACAAAGTAGAGGACGTCTAACTTGTTTTTGCAGGACATGTTGTGATGTGATATGGTCAAGACGTGATGCTATATTTTATTATGAGATGGTCATGTTTTGTAACCGAGTTATCGGCAACTGGCAGGAGCCATATGGTTGTCGCTTTATTGTATGCAATGCAATTGCCCTGTAATTGCTTTACTTTATCACTAAGCGGTAGCGATAGTCGTAGAAGCAATAGTTGGCAAGACGACAATGATGCTACGATGGATATCAAGGTGTCGCGCCGGTCACGATGGTGATCATGACAGTGCTTCGGAGATGGAGATCACAAGCACAAGATGATGATGGCCATATCATATCACTTATATTGATTGCATGTGATGTTTATCTTTTATCTTATCTTGCTTTGATTGACGGTAGCATTATAAGATGATCTCTCACTAAATTTCAAGATAAAAGTATTCTCCTTGAGTATGCACCGTTGCCAAAGTTCGTCGTGCCCAGACACCACGTTATGATCGGGTGTGATAAGCTCTACGTCCATCTACAACGGGTGAAAGCCATTTTTGCACACGCAGAATACTCAAGTTAAACTTGACAAGCCTAGCATATGCAGATATGGCCTCGGAACACCGAGACCGAAAGGTAGAGCGTGAATCATATAGTAGATATGATCAACATAGTGATGTTCACCATTGAAAACTACTCCATTTCACGTAATGATCGGTTATGGTTTAGTTGATTTGGATCATGTGATCACTTAGATGATTAGAGGGATGTCTATCTAAGTGGGAGTTCTTAAGTAATATGATTAATTGAACTTAAATTTATCATGAACTTAGTACCTGATAGTATTTTGCTTGTCTATGTTTGTTGTAGATAGATGGCTCGTGCTGTTGTTCCATTAAATTTTAATGCGTTCCTTGAGAAAGCAAAGTTGAAAGATGATGGTAGCAATTACATGGATTGGGTCCGTAACTTGAGAATTATCCTCATTGCTGCACAGAAGAATTACGTCCTGGAAACACCGCTAGGTGCCAAACCTGCTGCAGGAGCAACACCAGATGTTATGAACGTCTGGCAGAGCAAAGCTGATGACTACTCGATAGTTCAGTGTGCCATGCTTTACGGCTTAGAACCGGGACTTCAACGACGTTTTGAACGTCATGGAGCATATGAGATGTTCCAGGAGTTGAAGTTAATATTTCAAGCAAATGCCCAGATTGAGAGATATGAAGTCTCTAATAAGTTCTACAGCTGCAAGATGGAGGAGAATAGTTCTATCAATGAGCATATAATCTGAATGTCTGGGTATAACAATCGCTTGATTCAACTGGGAGTTAATCTTCCGGATGATAGCGTCATTGACAGAATTCTTCAATCACTGTCACCAAGCTACAAGAGCTTCGTGATGAACTATAATATGCAAGGGATGGATAAGACTATTCCCGAGCTCTTCGCAATGCTAAAGGCTGCGGAGGTAGAAATCAAGAAGGAGCATCAAGTGTTGATGGTCAATAAGACCACCAGTTTCAAGAAAAAGGGCAAAGTGAAAAAGAAGGGGAACTTCAAGAAGAACAGCAAACAAGTTGCTGCTCAAGATAAGAAACGCAAGTTTGGACCTAAGCCTGAGACTGAGTGCTTCTACTGCAAGCAGACTGGTCACTGAAAGCGGAACTGCCCCAAGTATTTGGCGGATAAGAAGGATGGCAAGGTGAAAAAAGGTATATGTGATATACATGTTATTGATGTCTACCTTACCAGAGCTCGCAGTAGCACCTGGATATTTGATACTGGTTCTGTTGCTAACATTTGCAACTCGAAACAGGGACTACGGATTAAGCGGACACTGACTAAGGACGAGGTGACGATGCGCGTGGGAAATGGTTCCAAAGTCGATGTGATCGCCGTCGGCACGCTACCTCTACATCTACCTTCGGGATTAGTTTTAGACCTAAATAATTGTTATTTGGTGCGAGTGTTGAGCATGAAAATTATATCTGGATCTTGTTTGATGCGAGACGGTTATTCATTTAAATCTGAGAATAATGGTTGTTCTATTTATATGAGTAATATCTTTTATGGTCATGCACCCTTAAAGAGTGGTCTATTTTTGACGAATCTCGATAGTAGTGATACACATATTCATAATATTGAAGCCAAAAGATGCAGAGTTGATAATGATAGTGCAACTTATTTGTGGCACTGCCGTTTAGGTCATATTGGTGTAAAGCGTATGAAGAAACTCCATACTGATGGACTTTTGGAATCACTTGATTATGAATCACTTGGTACTTGCGAACCATGCCTCATGGGCAAGATGACTAAAACGCCATTCTCCGGAACTATGGAGCGAGCAACTGATTTGTTGGAAATCATACATACTGATGTATGTGGTCCAATGAATATTGAGGCTCGCGGCGGGTATTGTTATTTTCTCACCTTCACAGAAGTAGATATGGGTATATCTACTTAATGACATATAAGTCTGAAACATTTGAAAAGTTCAAAGAATTTCAGAGTGAAGTTGGAAATCATCGTAACAAGAAAATAAAGTTTCTACAGTCTGATCGTGGAGGAGAATATTTGAGTTACGAGTTTGGTTTACATTTGAAGCAATGCGGTATAGTTTCGCAACTCACGCCACCCAGAACACCACAACGTAATGGTGTGTCCGAACGTCGTAATCGTACTTTACTAGATATGGTGCGATCTATGATGTCTCTTACCGATTGTGACGCCCCCGATTCAATCGTACACTAATCATACACGCAAACGTGTACGATCAAGATCAGGGACTCACGGGAAGATATCACAACACAACTCTACAAATAAAATAAGTCATACAAGCATCATAATACAAGCCAGGGGCCTCGAGGGCTCGAATACAAGTGCTCGATCATAGACGAGTCAGCGGAAGCAACAATATCTGAGTACAGACATAAGTTAAACAAGTTTGCCTTAAGAAGGCTAGCACAAACTGGGATACAGATCGAAAGAGGCGCAGGCCTCCTGCCTGGGATCCTCCTAACTACTCCAGGTCGTCGTCGGCGGGCAGCACGTAGTAGTAGGCACCTCCGGTGTAGTAGGGGTCGTCGTCGACGGAGGCGTCTGGCTCCTGGACTCCAGCATCTGGTTGCGACAACCAGAAAGAAAGGAAAGGGGAAAAGGGGGGAGAAAGCAACCGTGAGTACTCATCCAAAGTACTCGCAAGCAAGGAACTACACTACATATGCATGGGTATATGTGTAAAGGGCCATATCGGTGGACTGAACTGCAGAAATGCCAGAATAAGAGGGGGATAGCTAATCCTGTCGAAGACTACGCTTCTGGCAGCCTCCGTCTCGCAGCATGTAGAAGAGAGTAGATTGAAATCCTCCAAGTAGCATCTCCAAGTAGCATTTCCAGGTAGCATCTCCAAGTGCATCTCCAGTCGCATCGCATAGCATAATCCTACCCGGTGATCCTCTCCTCGTCGCCCTGTAGAAAAGTGATCACCGGGTTGTCTGTGGATCTTGGAAGGGTGTGTTTTATTAAGTATCCGGTTCTAGTTGTCATAAGGTCAAGGTACAACTCCAAGTCGTCCTGTTACCGAAGATCACGGCTATTCGAATAGATTAACTTCCCTGCAGGGGTGCACCACATAACCCAACACGCTCGATCCCATTTGGCCGGACACACTTTCCTGGGTCATGCCCGGCCTCGGAAGATCAACACGTCGCAGCCCCACCTAGGCTCAACAGAGAGGCCAGCACGCCGGTCTAAACCTAAGCGCGCAGGGGTCTGGGCCCATCGCCCTGAGCACACCTGCACGTTGCGTACGCGGCCGGTGAGCAGACCTAGCAACCTCCATTACAAAGGAAGTTGCGTTAACGCAGTCCAACCCGGCGCGCGCCGCTCAGTCGCTGACGTCACGAAGTGCTTCGGCTGATACCACGACGTCGGGATACCCATAACTACTCCCACGTAGATGGTTAGTGCGTATAGGCTCGTAGCCAGACTCAGATCAAATACCAAGATCTCGTTAAGCGTGTTAAGTGTCCGCGAACGCCGAACAGGGCCAGGCCCACCTCTCTCCTAGGCGGTCTCAACCTGCCCTGTCGCTCCGCCACAAAGATCCACACAGAGGGCCGTCGGGACAGAGGTCCTTTCAGCCCCCAATCCGTGAATCACTCGCGGGTACTCTTCGAGCTGACCCGACTTTAGTCACCATCTGTATAGTATGTATGTATGTATAGTATATACCCGTGATCACCTCCCGAGTGATCACGGCCCAATATTATAGCAAGGCAGACTGACACGAAGGTAGGGCCAACAATGATAAACTAGCATCCTATACTAAGTATTTAGGATTGCAGGTAAGGTATCAATGACTGTAGCAGCAATGACAGGCTATGCATCAGAATAGGATTAACGGAAAGCAGTAACATGCTACACTACTCTAATGCAAGCAGTATAGAGGAGAATAGGCGATATCTGGTGATCAAAGGAGGGGCTTGCCTGGTTGCTCTGGCAAGAGAGAGGGGTCGTCAACTCCGTAGTCGAACTGGGCAGCAGCAGCGTCGGTCTCGTAGTCTACCGGAGAGAAGAGGGGGAAGAAATAATGAATACAGAGCAAACAAAGCATCACAAAATATAACAAGGCAATACGCGGTGTTCGGTGTGCCCTAACGCGGTAATAGGTGATACCGGTGGAAGGGGGAAAACATCCGGGAAAGTATTCCCGGTGTTTCGTGTTTTCGGGCAGAGGAGCCGGAGGGGGAAAGTTGCGGGTTCGATAGGTTAGAGGGGTGTGGCGGACGAACGGACTGCGTATCCGGAGTCGTCTCGTCGTTCTGAGCAACTTTCATGTTGAAAATATTTTAATCCGGATTACGGATTAAAAGATATGATTTTTAAAAGATTTTATTAATTTCAGGAATTTAATTAATTATTTAATTAATTTCGAAAATGCTTTTATGACATCAGCATGATGTCATGCTGACATCATCAGTCAACAGAGTTGACTTGGTCAACCTGACATGTGGGTCCCACTGTCATTGACTAAGATTAACTAAAACAGATTAATTAGTTTAATTAGTGATTAGGTTAATCTAATCAGGATTAATTAACTTAATTAATTATTTAATTAATTAATTACTATTTTAATTATTTTAATTATTATTTATTTATTTAATATATATTTTTTTAATTCCTTTTTTTTTTTACAAAACGTTCTGGGGCTGGGGCCCCCATGTCAGTGGCCCCAGGTGGCCTAACGGGCGCACGGGTAAGCGGCCGCTGGGCACTGGGTGCGGGCGCCCATCGAGGGCGAGGCCGTGGCCTCGGCTGGGCACGCCCGTGAGCAGGGGGGCCTCGGCCAGGGCCGGCGAGCGGCACCTGGGGCGGGGTGGAGGAGAG
>NC_041393.1:165478004-165483875 GCF_002162155.2 Triticum dicoccoides
TTTTTTAGGTTTTGTTTTTGGTTATTCCCTTTTCTTTATATTTATTTTCTTTCAATTTACAATTTGTTTTAATTTTGTATAAAAATATATAATTAGCATCTACTTTAGTGTTTCAACATACCCCAATGCCACAAAAGAGTTTGGTGACAAAAATGAAATATTTTAATATTTTATTAATTGTAAAAGGCATTTAACTAATTGTTTTTGCTATTGTTTAAAATGTTTTTAGAGTATTAAACCTTTTCTAAAAATGTGGTTTCTCCACCATACTTACCTATGCATTATTTGGCTCACCCCGAACATTTTAGTTTTAATATTTGAAAACTGTTATTGTTTGCTAGATTTTGAATTGAATTTGAATCGGTTTCGAACTAACGCGAGATTAGCATCAGTAATCGAGGTGACGTGGCATCATTAGCACAGGTTCACTCTAGCTTAACTATCCGAGCGTCACACCGATCTACCCCTATCGTTTTAGGGTTATGCTTTAGAGACGGGCGCATTCACGTTAAATAGGGCACCATCAAAATCCGTTGAGACGACGCCTTATAAACTGTGGTTTGGCAAGAAACCAAAGGCGTCGTTTCTTAAAGTTTGGGGTTGCGATGCTTATGTGAAAAAGCTTCAACCCGATAAGCTCGAACCCAAATCAGAGAAATGTGTCTTCATAGGATACCCAAAGGAAACTGTTGGGTACACCTTCTACCACAGATCCGAAGGCAAGACATTTGTTTCCAAGAATGGATCCTTTCTAGAGAAGGAGTTTCTCTCGAAAGAAGTGAGTGAGAGGAAAGTAGAACTTGATGAGGTAACTATACCTGCTCCTTTATTGGAAAATAGTTCACCACAGAAACCGGTTCCTATGACGACTACACCAATAAGTGAAGAAGCTAATGATGTTGATTATGAAACTTCAGATCAAGTTACTAAAGAACCTCGTAGGTCAACCAGAGTAAGATCCGCACCAGAGTGGTATGGTAATCCTATTCTGGAAGTCATGTTACTTGACCATGGCGAACCTATGAACTATGAGGAAGCGATGATGAGCCCAGATTCCGCAAAATGGCTTGAGGCCCTGAAATATGAGATGGGATCCATGTATGAGAACAAAGTGTGGACTTTGGTTGACTTGCCCGATGATCGGCAAGCCATCGAGAATAAATGGATCTTCAAGAAGAAGACTGACGCTGATGGTAATATTACTGTCTACAAAGCTCGACTTGTTGCGAAAGGTTTTTGACAAGTTCAAGGGGTTGACTACGATGAGACTTTCTCACCCGTGGCAATGCTTAAGTCTGTCCGAATCATGTTAGCAATTGCCGCATTTTATGATTATGAAATTGGGCAAATGGATGTCAAAACTACATTCCTGAATGGATTTCTAGAAGAAGAGTTGTATATGATGCAACCAGAAGGTTTTGTCGATCCAAAGGATGCTAACAAAGTGTGCAAGCTCCAGTGATCCATTTATGGACTGGTGCAAGCCTCTCGGAGTTGGAATAAATGCTTTGATAGTGTGATCAAAGCATATGGTTTTATACAGACTTTTGGAGAAGCCTGTATTTACAAGAAAGTGAGTGGGAGCTCTGTAGCATTTCTAATATTATATGTGGACGACATATTATTGATTGGAAATGATATAGAATTTCTGGATAGCATAAAAGGATACTTGAATAAAAGTTTTTCAATGAAAGACCTCGGTGAAGCTGCTTACATATTGGGCATCAAGATCTATAGAGGTAGATCAAGACACTTAATTGGACTTTCACAAAGTACATACCTTGATAAAGTTTTGAAAATGTTCAAAATGGATCAAGCAAAGAAAGGGTTCTTGCCTGTAATACAAGGTGTGAAATTGAGTCAGAATCAATGCCCGACCACTGCAGAAGATAGAGAGAAAATGAAAGAAGTTCCCTATGCTTCAGCCATAGGCTCTATCATGTATGCAATGCTGTGTACTAGACCTGGTGTGTGCCTTGCTATTAGTTTAGCAGGGAGGTACCAAAGTAATCCAGGAGTGGATCACTGGACAACGGTCAAGAACATCCTAAAATACCTGAAAAGGACTAAGGATATGTTTCTCGTTTATGGAGGTGACAAAGAGCTAGTCGTAAATGGTTACATCGATGCAAGCTTTGACGCTGATCCGGACGATTCTAAATCGCAAATCGGATACGTGTTTATATTGAACGGTGGAGCTGTCAGTTGGTGTAGTTCTAAACAAAGCGTTGTAGCAGGATCTACATGTGAAGCGGAGTACATAGCTGCTTCGGAAGCAGCAAATGAAGGAGTCTGGATGAAGGAGTTCATATCCGATCTAGGTGTCATACCTAGTGCATCGAGTTAAATGAAAATCTTTTGTGACAATACTGGTGCAATTGCCTTGGCAAAGGAATCCACATTTCACAAGAGAACCAAGCACATCAAGAGATGCTTCAATTCCATCCGGGACCAAGTCCAGGTGGGAGACATGGAGATTTGCAAGATACATACGGATTTGAATGTTGTAGACCCATAGACTAAGCCTCTTCCACGAGCAAAACATGTTCAGCATCAAGGCTCCATGGGTGTTAGAATCATTACTGTGTAATCTAGATTATTGACTCTAGTGCAAGTGGTAGACTGAAGGAAATAGGCCCTAGAGGCAATAATAAAGTTATTATTTATTTCCTCATATCATGATAAATGTTTATTATTCGTGCTAGAATTGTATTACCCGGAAACATAATACATGTGTGAATACATAGACAAACATAGTGTTACTAGTGTGCCTCTACTTGACTAGCTCGTGAATCAAAGATGGTTAAGTTTCCTAACCATAGACATGAGTTGTCATTTGATTAACGGGATCACATCATTAGGAGAATGATGTGATTGACTTGACCCATTCCGTTAGCTTAACACTTGATCGTTTAGTATGTTGCTATTGCTTTCTCCATGACTTATACATGTTCCTATGACAATGAGATTATGTAAACCCCGCTTACCGGAGGAACACTTTGTGTGCTACCAAACGTCACAACGTAACTGGGTGATTATAAAGGTGCTCTACAGGTGTCTCCAAAGGTACTTGTTGAGTTGACGTATTTCGAGATTAGGATTTGTCACTCTGATTGTCGGAGAGGTATCTTTGGGCCCTCTCGGTAATGTACGTCACTATAAGCCTTGCAAGCAATATAGCTAATGAGTTAGTTACGGGATGATGCATTACGTAACGAGTAAAGAGACTTGTCGGTAACGAGATTGAACTAGGTATTGAGATACCGACGATCAAATCTCGGGCAAGTAACATACCGATGACAAAGGGAACAACGTATGTTGTTATGTGGTTTGACCGATAAAGATCTTTGTAGAATATGTAGGAGCCAATATGAGCATCCAGGTTCCGCTATTGGTTATTGACCAGAGACGTGTCTCGGTCATGTCTACATAGTTCTCGAACCCGTAGGGTCCGCACACTTAAAGTTTCCATGACGGTTATATTATGAGTTTATGAGTTTTGATGTACTGAAGGTTGTTCGGAGTCCCGGATGTGATCATGGACATGACGAGGAGTCTCGAAATGGTCGAGACATAAATATTGATATATTGGAAGCCTATATTTGGATATCGGAAGTGTTCCGGGTGAAATCGGGATTTTACCGGAGTGCCGAGGGGTTACCGGAACCCCCCGGGGGCTTAATGGGCCATAGTGGGCCTTAGTGGAGAAGAGGAGAGGCGGCTAGGGCAGGGCCGCGCGCCCCTCCCCCCCTAGTCCGAATAGGACAAGGAGAGGGGGGCCCCCCCCCCTTTCCTTCCTCTCTCCCTCCTCTTTCCCCCCTTCTCCTAATCCAACAAGGATGGGAGGGAGTCCTACTCCCGGTGGGAGTAGGACTCCTCCTGGCACGCCTACTCCTAGCCAGCGCACCTCCCCCCTTGCTCCTTTATATACGGGAGAGGGGGCACCCCATAGACACAACAATTGATCATTGATCTCTTAGCCGTGTGCGGTGCCCCCCTCCACCATAGTCCTCCTCGATAATATCGTAGTGGTGCTTAGGCGAAGCCCTGCGACGATAGAACATCATTATCGTCACCACGCCATCGTGCTGACGGAACTCTGCCTCGACACTCGGCTGGATCGGAGTTCGAGGGACGTCATCGAGCTGAACGTGTGCAAGAACTCGGAGGTGTCGTGCTTTCGGTGCTTGATCGGTCGGGCCGTGAAGACGTACGACTACATCAACCGTGTTGTGCTAACGTTTCTGCTTACGGTCTACGAGGGTACGTGGACAACACTCTTCCCTCTCGTTGCTATGCATCACCATGATCTTGCGTGTGCGTAGGATTTTTTTTGAAATTACTACGTTTCCCATCACCTTCCTCCCAACATTTCAAATTTAAATCACATAAGAATTCAACCAAAAATAATAACAAAGAGCATCCAAAAGCCAACATACAAAGTTTAAAACCTGACACATCCAACACAGTTCTTAAAAAGTGACCACATGCAACATAAATTACACACTCCCATTTCCACTATCACGATCATAGAATATCGATCTTGGCGTTTTGGAAGCCAAGTTCTATCCGTGAGTGTGCCCCCAATAATATTGACATGTCATCCACCCCTCTCGCGTCCATGAGCATGATCCTCTAGTACTCTTGCTCCTTCCTCTTGTTCATCTCCTTCTTTGCCTTGATCATCAACCACTTCTCCTTTGTAGCAACCGTATGCTCCTCCGTCATGGGTATCATCTCCTCAAATTTCCATCAAAGCGTGTGTGCCTCAGTACTCATTCACCCACAACCACCTCTCAATATGTTCGAGCTCCAACCACCCAACCATCTTCTCTTGCTTGTGTTGGGCTACCAACTCCTTCCTCGTCTTGATCCACGCATTGAGTTCTTCTTTGTATGCACCCACTCAACCATCCTTTTTATCCACTTTCTCTTTTTTTCTCCCATCCAGCCGAGAGCTTGGACTGGGGCTTCTCCCCCTACAATCATCACCCTGGTCATCCTCCTCGAGATCAATTGAAGATGATACGCTCAATCTTGACGTCATCAGTGTTGTTTCATAATTTCTCCTTGCCCACTTCACATTTTCTTTGAGCAGCTTGTAACAATGCAACAAAGTAAATGGCTTGTTCCCATTCATCTTGAATTTTTCCTACATAGCTCTTGGTTGTAAATGCCATACTCATCAATTGTCATTCCAATAGAAGGTTTGCTCTTCACTTGATCACCACATCATCCCGAGCACCGGTTGCAACCACCTTGAATTACACTCCAACAGTGTGTGAGAGAACTTTGTGTTTGGTTGGAGGGAACCTTGACATTGGTTGCATACTATTCGTCAATCCTCTTTCAAAATGTTTCATTGGTTGGAACGGTGTCAACCACGGCATCAAGAGAGACGAACATCCAAACATAGCGCAAACACACATCATGCTTGGGCATGTAACTTCACAACCTTGTTTGCTTCTTCTTTATGAGATGTGGCTCGATCTCCTGCGTTATGGACTATTATTTCACATTTCTTGGCTATCATTCATTACAGAGAATGCAATGTCCTCAAGACAAATGGTGTTAGAGTCATTCAAGATGGATATTAAGTTTTATATCCCACCTCGTTATGTTTCGCTACAACAATGTAGAAGTGCAAAAGAAAATCACCATCCCGTGATCATCCTTGTCCCTGATCTCCCAACAACCGCCACATCGCCGACCACCCCCCTACCCATTTGCTCCAAGCTGATCCATCCTCCTTCTCAAGCTCCCCATTGCCAACCACCTTCCCCATGCCAAGGTGCTATGGGCCATCGTGTGCTCCTCCTCAAGTTCCCTGTTGTTGGCCACCTTCCTATTCTCCCACATGTTCCATGCCAT
>NC_041393.1:165484101-165488167 GCF_002162155.2 Triticum dicoccoides
TTTTACTGAGCCCATAGTCTACCCCAATTTCAGTTTGTATTCGCACATACTAGAAACACCATTTATTATTTTATGAAACATGGTTGCGAAATTAGTGAAATTATTTGATTTATGATCATAAATTAATGGAATTACTTAATTTGTGGTCTCGTAGTGGAATTAGTGGAGTATTATCAAAAAATTATCACCCCCCCTGAAATTAGTGGAACTATTGAAATTTGTGTTGTTGAAACTTGTAAAATTAGTGAAATTGTTGAAATTTGTGTTGCTGATTTTTTTTTCGAAATTAGTGGAATTGTTGAAATTCATGATGCTGAATTGTAAAATTATATGCAGACGTGTTGTTGAAAATTGTGAAATTATTGAAAATTGTGCAGTAATTAAAATTTGTGTTGCTAAAAGTTTAAAACTTGTTGAAATATTATTAAAATTTTCTGTTAATGATTTTTTAAATATTACTGAAATACTAAAACATATGTTTATGAAAATTTTAAATCATTGGAATATGTGTTCTGAAAACATTTAAATATTACTAAAATTATTGAATGTTTTTCTGTTTTTTGTGCTTGAAATATGTGTCTAGAAATTTTGCATTTTTTGGAATTTATGATTCTAAATTTTTGAAAATTACCAAAAAAATGTGTTCTATGTTTTTGAATTATTTAAATTTTAATAAATAATTTAAATATGTTTCTATGTCAATGATAGAATGTGGTTTCTGAAATTGCTTTGTGGTTTTTTTAGAAGTAGTCATTGAAAAATAATATTTTGAAATAGTCGATGAAAATAATTTTGATTTTGTAAAACTGTTTTTATTTTCTTTTCAAAATATCATAATTGTATTTAGGTCTCGGGTATATCAAATGCATATAGGAAAGGAATATGTTACAACATGGCTGTCATGTTTAGAACGTGGCGAGCTCTTATTGGCGAGCGGAAGTCTGGCTCTGCTAGATATGTGTATTGGCGTCCGTGGATTGGTTATTAGGCCTTGTATAATGCAAGGTGGTTAGTAGAGGTCCTTAGAGCATCTCTGGCAGACCCCTTATATCATGAACCCTTATATCGTTTTTACAGTTCACGGAAAATCGATTTTACGGGCTTGGCGGGTGGCGGCCGAACAAACCCATATAATCAACCCGTAAAAAAATATTCTCAAAATATACCTTTTTCTTTTCCTCTTCCTTACGCCAATTTAAAATCGACCGTCGACCGACGTACAGACGAGTAAGACACGACCAGAGCGAAGGCCGATGGGCGGACAGACGAGGGAGACGCGGAACGGCCACGACGAACGGACGGAGGCCAGGGCGGCGCGGCGGCGGCCAGACTCAGGTAGCTAGCTAGCTTGCTGGCGTCGATTCAGCTAGCTACACGGCCGTAGCTAGCTAGCTTGCTTGCTTGGATCGATTCAGCTAGCGCGGCCGTGGCTGGCTAGCTAGCTTGCTTGCTCGCATCGACGGGGGGCGGCCGGGCGGACGGGCGGCGGTGGTGCGGTCACTGCAGGCGGCGAGCTTCAAGGCGTTGACGGGAGATGAGATTCCTCAACTGCCAATGTTGACCGCTATTCAGTGCCCTGGCAAAATTGTCCTCAAAACTAATACCAGGGTCCGGGTTTGTGTACACAGGTCCTGTAAAAAATAATTAAGGGGTCTGCTCCGGTCTGTTTTTTCGTATGAAATTGTAAAAAACAGTTATTTTATGGGTTTGACCACTTATACAGGGCCTATCAGAGATGCTTTTAGAGAAATAAATCTGTTTTTTTGGCACCTGTGCCTATTTGTAAACGTAAATGCTTATTTAGACATCCCACCTATAGAGATAAGCATATGTGCTTAAAAAATACAGTTTATTTTACTAAGACCCCTTCTAAACACCTTGCATTGTACAAGCCTTGTACGTTTCGCCTGACTGTGTCCGGTGCTAGGATGAGCAATGAAATGTTGACTCAAGATTCAAGATTTTAGTTGCTAACTATATACACTCAATACTTGGTATCATCCACCGCCGTCCAAGTACAACGTTTTGCTAAAACCCATTCTTGCATAGGATTTAATTAGACAAAAGCCAATAGTTGTGACCGTTGTGCTCGGACTATGCATGTATCGATGCGCTCATGAACTGGCCTCGAATTGTTTCACAAAAAATGAACTGGCTTCGCGCAGCCCATTTTCTCCTGTTGTATACGCGCACCGGCGGTTCATATATGTCTGTGCATTTATTTATTGAGGCGGTTGTATCAGAGAGGAAATTAGCACATGCATGTGTGCACACAAGCAGGTTGTCGCACCAATGTGTACGTAACTGCCACATCTATAAATACAAGGAACTCCGAGAGAATTCCCATCCAACCAGCCCTACATCACTCAACAACTCACAAGAACAAGAACTGTCAGACAATCTCGCTGCGGATCGAAGCTTCATTTATTTGACACTTTGGCTATATGTAAGTCCCCTGAATTTTCAATTTGGGGTAGTTAATTTTTTTACCGTTGATTCCTGCTCTAAAATTTGTGTTGTATCTTTCGGGGTATGTTCTATGAGCTAGTTTCGGCTATTTCTTGACTGACCACATATTCGGGTCAGTCGATTTGTTACTGGGCGGAAGCCCATTACCTATACCGCCCAGCCCATCCTTCTTTCTGTTTTTTCTTCTGTTTTTCTGTTTTTATGCATTTCTTCTTATGTTTCTATTTTTCTTTATTACTTTGTTTTACGTTTTTCCTTTGTAGGTATTTTTGGGATGTTGGATGATTGTAAATATATACACACAAATACTAAGCAAATATTAGTAAATTACACTATTACAATATCGTTGTTTGCATACTACAAAAGTGTAATTTTAGTGCAAAGTTATGTGCAAGTTTATTTAACCTTTTTCATTGGTATTACTCTTAATGGATAAAGATAATGAAAAAGAAAAACTTCATTTTTATTTAGTGTCATTGGTACTACTCTTTAAGAATAAAGATAAGAACAAAGATATGCCGGCTCAGTATCTCAGAGGTGCTCGTAAGGTTAGGGTGTGTGTTTCTATGTATGTGTTCATAGGGATGAGTGTAAGCGTTGTATATATGAGCGCCTACGTCCATACTGTGTTAGAGAAAAGAATAAAGAATTAATAATGATTTTTCGTGTTCCACGTAAAAATTTATTAATTTTATTTTGATTTTTATTATTTTGTTTTCGTTCTTCTCTAAATGTAATACGAATGCTATGAATACACTCCTTAGAAAACTTTTTTTTTGTGATATCACTATTCTATGCTTATTCTTGCATAGTTTCAAAAGAACACATTTTATGTGTATATTGTTTGCAAATTTGTCATTGTTTGTTTTAGATTTATTTTATTTCTTCTGAAAGGGTAATACCAATACCATCAATTCATTATTTCTTAGAGAACCTCACTATTTTGATTTTGCTTCATTTTTATTTCATTTTCTTTCTTCTTAAAGGGTAATACCAATGCCACCAATCCATTTTTTCTTATAAATAATTTATTTTGATTTTATTTTAGTTATTATTTTACTTTATTTCTTCTTTTAAGTAATATCTATGCTAATAATTCATCCCTTCTTGTGAAATTCCTTTTTGTGAAAATTCTACTATTATATGCTTATTCCTGCACATTATAGAAAAGTGCATATTCTGTTGATAGTGTGTGTAAATTTTGTCATTGTTTTATTTGTTTTTTATAAAAATGCTTAAAGGGTAATACCAACACCACTAATTCATTCTTAATTAGTGAACTTCATTATCTTGATTTTGTTTTAGTTTTTATTTTATTTTATTTTATTTCTTGTTAAAGGGTAATATCAATGTCACTAATTCATTCTTACTTAGAAAACTTCATTATGTTGATTATTTTGTTTCTTCTTTAAGTGTAATACCAATGCCACTAAATTATTCCTTCTTAGAAAACTTACTTTTGCAAAAACAATCCACCATTATATGGTTATTCTTGCATATTATAAAATAGCGCAAAATTTGTGAACATTTTGTCACTGTTTTTTAAGTTTCTTATTTATTTATTTTTCTTAAAGGGTAATACCAATGGCATTAATTC
>NC_041393.1:165488460-165508815 GCF_002162155.2 Triticum dicoccoides
AAAAGAAGGGTAGAGAAAGAAGAAGGCGGCTGGGCCTTTGGATCTTGATCGGGTGGTGGAGACGATTTGACTGAATGCCCAAAAAAACTAGGTGCCTATCAAATAATAGTCCCCGTAACAATTTTTATGCAATATGTGTACAATTCATACCACTATCTAAAAATTGCACTACTATATGTTTATTTTTGCATAGTATGAAAAGTTGCAATTTTCATGCGAATTGTGTGCAATTTTCTGTCATTGTTTGTTTTATGTGTTTTTTTTTTCATTTTTCGGATGTAAATATGATCGGGAACAAGCTCTCTTTGGTTGTAGCAATTTTGAAGAAGCACTCCCGACTGTGGTGATGTTTTGAAGTTTTAACCGACGAGATAGCAGCCGCTCGGCGACATAGCTACATGTGGTCGCGTAGCTAGCCGGCCAACATGCGAAGCTAGCTTATGTGTATATGTGTTTCTAGGAACTACTATGGGAGCAGGACAGTGTAGAGTACTTGTGTTAATCAGCGTGAGAAAGTCTAAGTCATCTAAGCATGAAACAAGTATGGGCCACTTAGCTTGGAGGATATGGAAGGAAAGGAACTCGAGGATCTTCGATCAGCTGGCCAGCTCCTGCAACAGGGTGCTGGACTTGTGCAAACAGGACATAGCCATATGGAGAGCAGCTGGATGCATTACTGAATTACTGGACTAGCTCCGCTGCTACCTAGTTTCTCTATGCTGATATGTTGTAACTGGGGTTGTGACCCTAGAGTGGCTTGTAATCACAGGGCTTCAGTCTTAGCTCGCTTGGACTGTACCCAACCTGTACTGATGTTTCTTCCCTCTAATAAAGATCGGCCAATAGGCCCTTCGCAACAAGTATGGGCCAGTTATCTTGGAGGCTCCAAGTTGGAGCTGTCGACGTGCATGGCTTTCATTTGCTCTCGACGCGATAAGTGCATCTGCATGCGGCCAGCACAGCTGAAAAAATTTAAGCCGTAGGGTGACATGCAACGTGCACATGCATGAGGAGTATGAGGCTGAAGTGCAAGAGCGTCGACAACAAGAGCATGCTGTCAGAGATGGATCCCGACAGCTACATGACCTTCGACACCAGCTACTGCCGCCATGTCGCCAAGCGCAGGGGCTCTTCCGCTCCGACACCACGCTCCTCACGGACGCGGCCATCAAGGAATACGTCCAACGCGTCGCTGCCGGCAAATTCGAGGACGCGTTCTTCAGGGATTTCAGGGAGTCCATGATCAAGATGGCCAACGTCGGCATGCTCACCGGTGGCGGCGGAGAAATCAGGAAGAAATGCTACGTCCTCAACTAGACAAGCTACCAGCGGATTAATTCCGTGGAACAAATGTTTGTTGACAAGTGAATCGATAAGTGAATCTTTAATCGTAACACTTTCGCAGCACCAGATGGTGTTTGTTAATTTGTCTATTGTTACTGCTCGCGCTTAGAAATATATATGGCACAAACATAGAGAATTAAACGTTTTTAAATCTAAGGAATTTTTGTAAAATTCATGACCATTTTTTAAAGCTTGTGAACAATTTTTAAACTTGTGCATTTTTTAAAAATTCATGAATATCTTTCGTATTCATGAAATTTTTAAAGTTATGAACATTGTTTAAATTGACAACATTATTTCCAATTTGTGAATATTTTTTTAAATTTGTAGAAAAAAATCTGTTGTTTTTCAAAAATATTATAAGTGTTTTAATCTGCCCCTAATAATAATGCAAATATTGCTTTTGGCCGTCCATCTAAAAAATTACCCTCAAAGTTGTTATATATTATCCACTATGCCATCCATAAGTGAAGAAAATGATTCAGGTTTTTTTTTAAAGTCACCGTCGTGCTAAATTTTTTTTATAGGTATGATACCCAACATATGTCACACACATTGGCTAGGGGCTACAGCCTATCTCTCCACCGTTTTCCAACTCCTTTTTTTCAACCCCAGCCCACGTACGTGGTCATGGGCCGGCCCACTGTGGCGCCCCTTCTTTCCATTTCGTTTTTTGTTTTTTCTTTTCATATTTCTGTTTTTTTATTTCTTATTTAAATAAATTCCAGATTTACAAATTTTAAAAAGCTGCGAATTTTGAAAAAAAAAGTTCTAGAAACCATTTTTTTATGAATTTAAAAAATGTTCGAAAAATCATAATTTTTTCATGATTTCAAAAAATGTGGTGATTTTACAAAAAAATCACAAATTATAAAAGAAATCACAATTAAAAAAATTATCAGAAAATAAAATCAACTTATTGATTTTAAAAAAATTATAATGTATTCAAAACATATTCATGAATCCAAAAAAATATCCAAGAAATTTTTAAAAATACTAAAAATAATTCAAATTTTTTGTGAATTTTAATTTTTTGCGCTAATTTTAAAAAATCATTGATTCAAAAAAGTTCCGGAATTCAAAAACTATTCATCTATTCAAATGTTCGTCTAAACAAAACAAATGTTTGTGAATTAAAAAAATGCCCAAAGTTTTAAAAAAAATGTTGATTCAGAAAACTGTCCGCCGTTTCAAAAGTCTTTTATGTCTAGGTTTTGATTAGTTTTTGGAATGTCTTTATATGTCTAGGCGTTGGGAGTAGTTCGTGGTAGATGAGATATATTTTGAAAGTTTTAAATATTTCCTTGCGCTACACAATGACAAGTGTGTCATGCGGTGGCAAGCTCATTGCATTGGGATTTACCATGTCGAATGCATTGCGATCACGTGGACATCACGCCCATCATTAGTGAGGGTCAAAAGAAAGATAAGCGGAAAATGATGTGCCACCCTATTAAAATAGAGGACGCTTATATGTCGAGGTATTGAGTCATACTTATTTGAGCAGCGTGTAATTTTTTATCTACCGTTGCAATGCACACGCATGTTTGCTAGTAGAAAACCAAGTGAAATCATAAAATTGATTGAAAAATCGAGCACAAAAATAATTATTGGTACAATATGCACAAAGCGCTATATGGATCCAGACCCCGTGCGTCTTCTCGCAATCCTAAATATTTTTAAAAATATTGGAAAGTATTTAATAGAAAAATGACTAAAATGAAATAAATCTCTGAAAAGCTTATTGAGAAAAATCTACCAGCATAATACACACATAGCACTACAAGTGCGGCTGCATATTGCACGTTTTCTGTCTATCACGCGTGTTAACCGAGGACTGGAGCTCTCAGACTCGGTTATTACAGTCGGTTCTGTTGAAATATATTGCACGCCTCTCTTCAACAGTTTGGACTTTTGGATGAATTGGCTGGTGCATGAATTCAATATGGTATCAGAGCCAAGAGGTCTTGAGTTCAAGACCCTGCCAACACAGTATTAAATAAAACGATTTTGTGGCCTACATTGATCCCACGTCTGATGACTAAAATAGCATAGACGTGAGGGTGGGGGGGTTGAAACATATTGCACGCCTCTCTCCATCAGTTCGGACTTTTGGATGAGTTGGCTGGTGCATGAATTCAAGGTTCATTCAGTTCGGTTTTATCTGTGTTAGGTTGCACTTCAATTATGCTGGGTATGGTGGTGTTTTTCTTAGTTGGCATTGTCTTGGCTTGTTGTTCTCTGCAGTGTTTCTTTTTGAGAGGAAGGTAGAATTGTTCGGTGTTTGGCTATAGTTTTATTATTTAGTCTCGATGACGAGCAATGGTGATCACGTGAGCTCCTTTGTTCCCCACAAAACTAATGGACCACAAGCAAACAACAGAGTTGGCACCTAGTTTTTTTGAGGGAAGGCCATCATGGCTAGCTTTATTGATTAATGCATAAAGATACATCTGAAGAAAATATGCCCTAGAGGCAATAATAAGGTTGTTATTTATATTCCTTATATCATGATAAATGTTTATTATTCATGCTAGAATTGTATTAACCGGAAACTTAGTACATGTGTGGATACATAGACAAACAGAGTGTTCCTGGTATGCCTCTACTTGAGTAGCTCGTTAATCAAAGATGGTTAACTTTCCTAGCCATAGACATGTGTTGTCATTTGATGAACGGGATCACATCATTAGAGAATGATGTGATGGACAAGACCCAGCCATTAGCTTAGCATAATGATCATTTAGTTTTTCAGATACATGTTCCTCAGACTATGAGATTATGCAACTCCCGAATACCGTAGGAACACCTTGTGTGCTATCAAACGTCACAACGTAACTGGGTGATTATAAAGATGCTCTATAGGTGTCTCCAATGGTGTTTGTTGAGTTGGCATAGATCGAGATTAGGATTTGTTACTCCATGTATCGGAGAGGTATCTCTGGGCTCTTTCGGTAATGCACATCACTTTGAGCCTTGCAAGCAATGTGACTAATGAGTTAGTCATGGGATGATGCATTACAGAACGAGTAAAGAGACTTGCCGGTAACGAGATTGAACTAGGTATGATGATACCAACGATCGAATCTCGGGAAAGTAACATACCGATGACAAAGGGAACAACGTATGTTGTTATGCGGTTTGACCGATAAAGATCTTCGTAGAATATGTAGGAGCCAATATGAGCATCCAGGTTCCGCTATTGGTTATTGACCGAAGATATGTCTCAGTCATGTCTACATAGTTCTCGAACCCGTAGGGTCCGCACGCTTAATGTTCGATGATGATTTGTATTATGAGTTATGTGATTTGATGACTGAAGTTTGTTCGGAGTACCTGATGAGATCACGGACATGACGAGGAGTCTCGAAATGGTCGAGACATAAAGATTGATATATTAGACGATGTTATTCGGACACCAGATGAGTTCCGAGAGGTACCGGATAACTATCGGAGTGCCGGAGGGTTATCAGAACCCCCCGGGGAAACTTATGGGCCTTAATGGGGAGAGAGAAAGGGCCTCAAGGGGCTGGCTGCGCCCCCCCTTGGGTCCGAATTGGACTAGGGGAAGGGGCAGCGCCCCCCTTTCCTTCCCTTTCCCCTCTGCCTTCCTTCTTCCCCCTCTTCCTTAGGTGGAATCCTACTAGGACTTGGAGTCCTAGTAGGACTCCCCTCTCCTGGTGCACCCTAGAGGGCCGACCGGCCTCCCCCTCCCCTCCTTTATATACGGGGGCATGGGGCACCCTAGAACACACAAGTTTCTCTTAACCGTGTGCGTTGCTCCCCTCCACAGGTACACACCTCGGTCATATCATCATAGTGCTTAGGCGAAGCCCTGCGTTGGTAACTTCATCATCACCGTCGCCACACCGTCGTGCTGATGGAACTCTCCCTCGGCCTCAACTGGATCAAGAGTTTGAGGAAAATCATCGAGCTGAACGTGTGCTGATCGCGGAGGTGCCGTACGTTCGGTGCTTGGATCGGTTGGATCGCGAAGACGTTCGACTACATCAACCGCGTTACTAAACGCTTCCACTTTCGATCTACGAGGGTACGTAAACATAATCTCCCCGCTTGTTGCTGTGCATCTCCTACATAGATCTTGCATGATCGTAGGATTTTTTTAAATACTACGTTCTCCAACAGTGGCATCCGAGCCAGGTCTATGCGTAGATGTTATATGCATGAGTAGAACACAAAGAGTTGTGGGCGATAATAGTCATACTACTTACCAGCAACATCTTACTTTGATTCGGCGGTATTGTTGGATAAAGCGGCCCGGACCGACATTACATGACCACGTTCATGAGACTGGTTCTATCGATGTGCTTCGCACACAGGTGGCTAGCGGGTGTCTGTTTCTTCAGCTTTAGTTGAATCGAGTTTGACTACACCCGGTCCTTGTTGAAGGTTAAAACAACACACTTGACGAAAAATCGTTGTGGTTTTGATGCGTAGGTAAGAACGGTTCTTGCTAGTAGCCCGTAGCAGCCACGTAAAACTTGCAACAACAAAGTAGAGGACGTCTAACTTGTTTTTGCAGGGTTTGTTGTGATGTGATATGGTCAAGACTTGATGATATATAAATTGTTGTATGAGATGATCATGTTTGTAACAGTTATCGGCAACTGGCAGGAGCAATATGGTTGTTGCTTTATTGTATGAAATGCAATATCCATGTAATTGCTTTACTTTATCACTATGCGGTAGCGATAGTCGTAGAAGCAATAGTTGGCGAGACGACAACGATGCTACGATGGAGATCAAGGTGTCAAGCCGGTGACGATGGTGATCATGATGGTGCTTTGGAGATGGAGATCAAAGGCACAAGATGAAGGAAATATGCCTAGAGGCAATAATAAAGTTGTTATTTATATTTCCTTATATCATGATAAATGTTTATTATTCGTGCTAGAATTGTATTAACCGGAAAATTAGTACATGTGTGAATACATAGACAAACAGAGTGTCACTAGTATGCCTCTACTTGACTAGCTTGTTAATCAAAGATAGTTAAGTTTCCTAGCCATGGACAAAGAGTTGCCATTTGATAAACGAGATCACATCATTAGAGAATGATGTGATTGACTTGACCCATCCGTTAGCTTAGCATGATGATCGTTTAGATTGTTGCTATTGCTTTCTTCATAACTTATACATGTTCCTATGACTATGAGATTATGCAACTCCCGAATACCGGAGGAACACTTAGTGTGCTATCAAACGTCATAATGTCACTGGGTGACTATAAAGATGCTCTACAGGTGTCTCCAATGGTGTTTGTTGAGTTGGCATAGATCGAGATTAGGATTTGTCACTCTGTGTATCGGAGAGGTATCTCTAGGCCCTCTCAGTAATACACATCATAAGAAGCCTTGCCAGCATTGTAACTAATGAGTTAGTTACAGGATGATGCATTACGGAACAAGTAAAGAGACTTGCCGGTAATGAGAATGAACTAGGTATTGAGATACCGACGATCGAATCTCGGGCAAGTAACATACCGATGACAAAGGGAACAACGTATGTTGTTATGCGGTTTGACAGATAAAGATCTTCGTAGAATATGTAGGAACCAATATGAGCATCCAGGTTCCGCTATTGGTTATTGATCGGAGATGAGTCTCAGTCATGTGTACATAGTTCTCGAACCCGTAGGGTCCGCACGCTTAACGTTCGGTGATGATCGGTATTATGAGTTTATGTGTTTTGATGCACTGAAGGTAGTTTGGAGTCCCGGATATGATCACGGACATGACGAGGAGTCTCGAAATGGACGAGACATAAAGATTGATATATTAGATGACTATGTTTGGACATCGGAATGGTTCCGAGTGAGTTCGGGCATATACCAGAGTACCTGGGGGTTATCGGAACCCCCTCGGGAGTATATGGGCCGTAATGGGCTTTAGTGGAGAAAGAGGGGCAGCCAGGGCAGGCCGCGCGCCCCCTCCCCCTCTGGTCCGAATTGGACTAGGAAGGGGGGGGGGCAGCGCCCCCTTTCCTTCCTTCCTCTCTCCCCCTTCCTTCTCTCCTAGTCCAACTAGGGAGGGGGGGAATCCTACTGCCGGTGGGAGTAGGATTCCTCCAGGGCGCGCCATAGAGGGCCTCCCCCCCTCCTCCACTCCTTTATATAGGGGGAGGGGGAACCCCATAGACTCCAAGATTTGTCTTAGCCGTGTGCGGTGCCCCCCTCCACAGTTACACACCTCGGTCATATCGTCATAGTGCTTAGGCGAAGCCCTCCGCCGGTAACTTCATCATCACCGTCGCCACGCCGTCGTGCTAACAAAACTCTCCCTCATCCTCAACTGGATCAAGAGATCGAGGGACGTCATCGAGCTGAAGGTGTGCTGAACACGAAGGTGTCGTACGTTCGGTACTTGGATCGGTTGGATCGTGAAGATGTTCGACTACATCAACCGCGTTACTAAACGCTTCTGCTTTCGATCTCCGAGGGTATGTACAAAGACTCTCCCGCTCGTTGCTATGTTTCTCCTAGATAGATATTGCGTGATTGTAGGCAAATTTTTTGAAATACTATGTTCCCCAACAGTGGCATCCGAGCCAGGTCTATGCATAGATGTTATATGCGCGAGTAGAACACAAATAGTTGTGGGCGATAATAGTCATACTGCTTACCAGCATGTCATACTTTGATTCGGCGGTATTGTTGGATGAAGCGGCCTGGACTGACATTACGCGTATGCTTACGCCAGACTGGTTCTACCGACATGCTTCGCACATAGGTGGCTGGCGGGTGTCAGTTTCTCCAACTTTAGTTGAATCGAGTTTGACTACGGCCGGTCCTTGTTGAAGGTTAAAACAACACACTTGATGAAAAATCGTTGTGGTTTTGATGCGTAGGTAAGAATGGTTCTTGCTCAGCTCGTAGCAGCCACACAAAACTTGCAACAACAAAGTAGAGGACATCTAACTTGTTTTTGCAGGGCATGTTGTGATATGATATGGTCAAGACATGATGCTAAATTTTATTGTATGAGATAATCATGTTTTTTAACACAGTTATTGGCAACTGGCAGGAGCCATATGGTTGTTGCTTTATTTTATGAAATGCAGTCACCATGTAATTGCTTTACTTTATCACTAAGCGGTAGCCATAATCGTAGAAGCAATAGTTGGCAAGACGACAACGATGTTGCGATGGAGATCAAGGTCTCGCGCCGGTGACGATGGTGATCATGACAGTGCTTTGGAGATGGAGATCAAAGGCACAAGATGATGATGGCCATATCATATCACTTATATTGATTGGATGTGATGTTTATCCTTTATGCATCTTATTTTGCTTAGTTCGACGGTAACATTATAAGATGATCTCTCAGTAAATCTCAAGGTATAAGTGTTCTCCCTGAGTATGCACCATTGCTACAGTTCGTCGTGCCAAGACACCACGTGATGATCGGCTGTGATAAGCTCTACGTTCACATACAACGGGTGCAAACCAGTTTTGCACATGCAGAATACTCAGGTTAAACTTGACGAGCCTAGCATATGCAGATATGGCCTCGGAACACTGAGACCGAAAGGTCGAGCATGAATCATATAGTAGATATGATCAACATAGTGATGTTCACCATTGAAAACTACTCCATCTCACGTGATGATCGGACATGGTTTAGTTGATATGGATCACGTGATCACTTAGATGATTAGAGGGATGTCTATCTAAGTGGGAGTTCTTAAGTAATATGATTAATTGAACTTTAATTTATCATGAACTTAGTACCTGATAGTATTTTGCATGTCTATGTTGTTGTAGATAGATGGCCTGTGCTGTTGTTCCGTTGAATTTTAATGCGTTCCTAGAGAAAGCTAAGTTGAAATATGATGG
This sequence comes from Triticum dicoccoides, assembly GCF_002162155.2. Taxonomy (NCBI): domain Eukaryota; kingdom Viridiplantae; phylum Streptophyta; class Magnoliopsida; order Poales; family Poaceae; genus Triticum; species Triticum dicoccoides. The sequence continues at coordinate 165,497,660 of NC_041393.1, forward strand.
TAGCAACTACACGGACTGGGTTCGTAAATTGAGGATTATCCTCATTGCTGTATAGAAGAATTACGTCCTAGAAGCACCGCTAGGTGCCAAACCCGCTGCAGGAGCGACGCTAGATGTTGTGAACACCTGGCAGAGCAAAGCTGATGACTACTTGATATTTCAGTGTGCCATGCTTTACGGCTTAGAACCGGGACTTCAATGACGTTTTGAACGTCATGGAGCATATGAGATGTTCCAGGAGTTGAAGTTAATATTTCAAGCAAATGCCTGGACTGAGAGATATGAAGTCTCCAATAAGTTCTACACCAGCAAAATGGAGGAGAATAGTTCTGTCAGTGAGCACATACTCAGAATGTCTGGGTACCACAATCACTTCACTCAGCTGGGAGTTAATCTTCCAGTTGATAGTGTCATTGACAGAGTTCTTCAATCACTGCCACCAAGCTACAAGAGCTTCGTGATGAACTATAGTATGCAAGGGATGGATAAGACGATTCCCGAGCTCTTCGTAATGCTGAAAGCTGCGGAGATAGATATCAAGAATGAGCATCAAGTGTTGATGGTCAACAAGAACACCAGTTTCAAGAAAAAGGGTAAAGGGAAGAAGGGGAACTTCAAGAAGAACAGCAAGCAAGTTGCTGCTCAAGTGAAGAAGCCCAAGTATGGACCTAAGCCTAAGACTGAGTGCATCTACTGCAAAGGGACTGGTCACTAAAAGCGGAACTGCCCCAAGTATTTGGCGGAGAAGAAGGATGGCAAAGTGAAAGGTATATGTGATATACATGTTATTGATGTGTACCTTACTAATGCTCGCAGTAGCGCCTGGGTATTTGATACTGGTTCTGTTGCTAATATTTGCAACTCGAAACATGGGCTACGGATTAAGCGAAGATTGGCTAAGGACGAGGTGACGATGCGCATGGGAAATGGTTCCAAAGTCGATGTGATCATCGTCGGCACGCTACCTTTACATCTACCTTCGGGATTAGTTTTAGACCTGAATAATTGTGATTTGGTGTCAACGTTAAGCATGAACATTATATCTGGATCTTGTTTGGTGAGAGACGGTTATTCATTTAAATTAGAGAATAATGGTTGTTCTATTTATATGAATAATATCTTTTATGGTTATTCACCCTTGATGAGTGGTCTATTTTTACTAAATCTTGATAGTAGTGATACACATGTTCACAGTATTGAAGCCAAAAGATATAAGTTTAATAATGATAGTGCAACTTATTTGTGGCACTGCCATTTAGGTCATATTGGTGTAAAGCGCATGAAGAAACTTCATTCCGATGGCCTTTTGGAATCACTTGATTATGAATCACTTGATGCTTGCAAACCATGCCTCATGGGCAAGATGAGTAAGACTCCGTTCTCCGAAACAATGGAGCGAGCAACGGACTTGTTGGAAATAATACATACTGATGTATGTGGTTCGATGAGTGTTGATGCTCGCGGCGGGTATCGTTATTTTCTTACCTTCATAGATGATTTGAGTAGATATGGGTATATCTACTTGATGAAACATAAGTCTGAAACATTTGAAAAGTTCAAAGAATTTCAGAGTGAAGTGGAAAATCATCGTAACAAGAAAATAAAGTTTCTACGATCTGATCGTGGAGGAGAATATTTGAGTTATGAGTTTGGTCTTCATTTGAAACAATGCGAAATAGTTTCGCAACTCATGCCACCCGGAACACCACAGCGTAATGGTGTGTCCGAACGTCGTAATCGTACTTTACTAGATATGGTGTGATCTATGATGTCTCTCACTGATTTACCGCTATCGTTTTGGGGTTATGCTTTAGAGACGGCTGCCTTCACGTTAAATAGGGCACCATCTAAATCTATTGAGATGCCACATTATGAACTGTGGTTTGGCAAGAAACCCAAGTTGTCTTTTCTTAAAGTTTGGGGCTGCGATGCTTATGTGAAAAAGCTTCAACCTGATAAGCTTGAACCCAAATCGGATAAATGTGTATTCATAGGACACCCAAAGGAGACTATTGGGTACACCTTCGATCATAGATCCGAAGGCAAGATATTTGTTGCTAAGAATGGATCCTTTCTAGAGAAGGAGTTTCTCTCGAAAGAAGTGAGTGGGAGGAAAGTAGAACTTGACGAGGTAATTGTACCTACTCCCTCATTGGAAAGTAGTTCATCATAGAAATCAGTTCCAGTGATTCCTACACCAGTAAGTGAGGAAGCTAATGATGATGATCATGAAACTTCTGATCAAGTTACTACCGAACCTAGTAGGTCAATCAGAGTAAGATCCGCACTAGAGTGGTACGGTAATCCTGTTCTGGAAGTCATGTTACTTGACCATGACGGACCTACGAACTATGAGGAAGCGATGATGAGCCAAGATTCCGCAAAATGGCTTGAGGCCATGAAATCTGAGATGGGATCCATGTATGAGAACAAAGTGTGGACTTTGGTTGACTTGCCCCATGATCGGCAAGCCATAGAGAATAAATGGATCTTGAAGAAGAAGACTGACGCTCACGGTAATGTTACTGTCTACAAAGCTCGACTTGTTGCGAAAGGTTTTCAACAAGTTCAAGGAGTTGACTACGATGAGACCTTCTCACCCGCAGCGATGCTTAAGTCTGTCCGAATCATGTTAGCAATTGCCGCATTTTATGATTATGAAATTGGGCAAATGGATGTCAAAACTGCATTCCTTAATGGATATCTTAAAGAAGAGTTGTATATGATGCAACCAGAAGGTTTTGTCGATCCAAAAGGTGCTAACAAAGTGTGCAAGATCCAGCAATCCATTTATGGACTGGTGCAAGCCTCTCGGAGTTTGAATATACACTTTGATTGTGTGATCAAAGCATATGGATTTATACAGACTTTTGGAGAAGCCTGTATTTACAAGAAAGTGAGTGGGAGCTCTGTAGCATTTCTGATATTATATGTGGATGCCATATTGTTGATCGGAAATGATACTAAATTTCTGAATAGCATAAAAGGATACTTGAATAAGAATTTTTCAATGAAAGACCTCGGTGAAGCTGCTTATATATTGGGCATCAAGATCTATAGAGATAGATTAAGACGCTTAATTGGACTTTCACAAAGCACATACCTTGATAAAGTTTTGAAGAAGTTCAAAATGGATCAAGCAAAGAAAGGGTTCTTGCCTGTGTTACCAGGTGTGAAGTTGAGTCAGACTCAATGCCCGACCACTGCAAAAGATAGAGAGAAAATGAAAGTCATTCCCTATGCTTCAGCCATAGGTTCTATCATGTATGCAATGCTGTGTACGAGACCTGATGTGTACCTTGATATTAGTTTAGCAGGGAGGTACCAGAGTAATCCAGGAGTGGATCACTGGACAGCGGTCAAGAACATCCTGAAATAGCTGAAAAGGACTAAGGATATGTTTCTCGTTTATGGAGGTGACAAAGAGCTCGTCGTAAACGGTTACGTCGATGCAAGATTTGACACTGATTCGGATGACTCTAAGTCACACACCGGATACGTATTTTTTGTGAATGGTGGAGCTATTAGTTGGTGCAGTTCCAAATAGAGCGTCGTGGCGGGATCTACGTGTGAAGCGGAGTACATAGCTGCTTCGGAAGCAGCAAATGTAGGAGTCTGGATGAAGGAGTTCATATCCGATCTAGGTGTCATACCTAGTGCATCGGGTCCAATGAAGATCTTTTGTGACAATACTTGTGCAATTGCCTTGGCAAAGGAATCCAGATTTCACAAGAGAACCAAGAACATCAAGAGATGCTTCAATTCCCTCCGTGACCAAGTCAAGGAGGGAGACATAGAAATTTGCAAAGTACATACGGATCTGAATGTTGCACACCCGTTGACCAAGCCTCTCTCACGAGCAAAACATGATCAGCACCAGACTCCATGGGTGTTAGAATCATTACAATGTAATCTAGATTATTGACTCTAGTGCAAGTGGGAGACTGAAGGAAATATGCCCTAGAGGCAATAATAAAGTTGTTATTTATATTCCCTTATATCATGATAAATGTTTATTATTCATGCTAGAATTGTATTAACCAGAAACTCAGTACATGTGTGAATACATAGACAAACAGAGTCTCACTAGTATGCCTCTACTTGACTAGCTCGTTAATCAAAGATGGTTAAGTTTCCTAGACATGGACAAAGAGTTGTCATTTGATAAACGGGATCACATCATTAGAGAAGGATGTGATTGACTTGACCCATCCGTTAGCTTAGCACGATGATTGTTTAGTTTGTTGCTATTGCTTTCTTCATAACTTAATACATGTTCCTATGACTATGAGATTATGCAACTCACGAATACAGGAGGAACACTTAGTGTGCTATCAAACATCACAACGTAACTGGGTGACTATAAAGATGCTCTACAGGTGTCTCCAATGGTGTTTGTTGAGTTGGCATAGATCAAGATTAGGATTTGTCACTCCGATTGTCGGAGAGGTATCTATGGGCCCTCTCGATAAAGAACATCACTATAAGCCTTGCAAGCATTGTAACTAATGAGTTAGTTATGGGATGATGCATTACAGAATGAGTAAAGAGACTTGCCGGTAATGAGATTGAACTAGGTATTCAGATACCGACGATTGAATCTCGGGCAAGTAACATACCGATGACAAAGGGAACAACGTATGTTGTTATGCGGTTTGACTGATAAAGATCTTCGTAGAATATGTAGGTACCAATATGAGCATCCAAGTTCTGCTATTGGTTATTGACCAGGAGATGAGTCTCGGTCATGTCTACATAGTTCTTGAACCCGTAGGGTCCGCACGCTTAACGTTCGGTGACGACCAGTATTATGAGTTTATGTGTTTTTATGTACCGAAGGTAGTTCGGAGTCCCGGATACTATCACGGACATGACGAGGAGTCTCGAAATGGTCGACACATAAACATCGATATATTAGATGACTATGTTTGGACATCAGAATGGTTCCGAGTGAGTTCGGGCATATACCGGGGTACTGGGGGTTTACTGGAACCCCTGGGGGAGTATATGGGCCCTAATGGGATTTAGTGGAGAGAGAGAGAGGGGCAGCTAGGGCAGGCCACACACCCCCTCTCCTCCTGGTCCGAATTGGACTAGGAAGGGGGGGAGCCCCCCTTTCCTTCCTCCCTCTCTCCTCCTTCCTTCTCTCCTAGTCCAACTAGGGAAGGGGAGGGGGATCCTACTCCCGGTGGGAGTAGGACTCCTCCAGGGCGCGCCATAGAGGGCCGTCCCTCCCCCTCCTCCACTCCTTTATATACGGGGGAGGGGGGCATACCATAGACTCCAAGATTTGTCTTAGCCATGTGCGGTGCCCCCCTACACAGTTACACACCTCGGTCATATCGTCATAGTGCTTAGGCGAAGCCCTGCGCCGGTAACTTCATCATCACCGTCGCCAAGCCATTGTGCTGACGAAACTCTCCCTCGTCCTCAACTGGATCAAGAGATCGAGGGACGTCATCGAGTTGAACGTGTGCTGAACGCGGAAGTGCTGTACGTTCAGTACTTGGATCGGTTGGATCATGAATATGTTCGACTACATCAATTGCGTTACTAAACGCTTCTGCTTTCGGTCTACGAGGGTACGTAGACACACTCTCCCGCTCGTTGTTATGCTTCTCCTAGATAGATCTTGCGTAATCGTAGGCAATTTTTTTGAAATACCACGTTCCCCAACACAAGATGATAATGGCCATATCATATCACTTATATTGATTTCATGTGACGTTTATCCTTTATGCATCTTATTTTGCTTAGTACGGTGGTAGAATTATAAGATGATCTCTGACTAAATTTCAAGGTTAAGTGTTCTCCCTGAGTATGCACCGTTGCTACAGTTCGTTGTGCCGAGACACCACGTGATGATCAGGTGTCATAAGCTCTACGTCCACATACAACGGGTGCAAGCCAGTTTTGCACACGCAGAATACTCGGGTTAAACTTGACGAGCCTAGCATATGCAGATATGGCCTCGGAACACTGAGACCGAAAGGTCGAGCGTGAATCATATAGTAGATATGATCAACATAGTGATGTTCACCATTGAAAACTACTCCACACTACTAGGGAAAAGCCTATACACAGAATCTTAGTAGCAGCGCGGCTCAAAAAGGAGCGCTACTGTTAATTAGTAGTAGCGCGTGTGCGTGAAACCCGCTGCTGATAAATTTTTAGCAGTAGCGCGCTCTGTGTAAACCGCGCTGCTACAAATATCGACCGACGGTGTTCACCTAACTCCATTTAGCAGTAGCACGGTGGCATGAACCGCGCTACTGCTACGGATGCAGTAGTAGCGCGCTTTTACTGAGATCGCTGCTGCTAAATTTGAAATTTGCATACTTTTTTGTCCCTGTTAGCAGTAGCGCCTTCGCCCAAAGCGCGCTGCTGCTAATTCCTTATCAGTAGCACATTTTTCTTCCCGCGCTACTGCTAACCCGCACCAACCAACCATCTTTTCCCCACCGTCCCTCCCCTCCCCCTCCTCTCTTCCCTTCCCCTACCTCCCCCACATGCTCCCACTCTCACTCTTCTTCTTCCTCAATACTTCTCCCCCATTACTCTCTCTTCTATCCACCTTTCTCTCTCTTCATTACTCCGACCTAACTACACCACCTCCATTAATGCATCTCCTTTCTCTTTTTCCTTCCCCCTCCACTAGTTGAAGTTGTCTCCTCCCAAATTAGGAAGCTAGGTAGATGTAGGATTTAGTTAAGTGACCTATTTTCCCCCTAACTAGATATATCTTTGTCAAGAAGAGCTTTGTGCACTTTTGATCTCCCTACAACATCATCTCCACCGTGTGCTCGATCTCGATCGAGATAGAGGTGATGAAAATTTCATGCTTTTGCAAAATGGAAATATGTTTATGTGTGTGTGATATGTTTGTGGAAATTGTGTGTGTGGCATGGCATGAGTTGATGCCAAATTGTGCTTTTGAGTTGCCTATGTTTTGCCGAAATGTTGATTTATTTCCGTTTCGGCGAATTCCGGGCAAACTTTAGATCCATATATGTCCTACTTTTAGGGAAGGTCATGCCAAATTTTTGTATGACTTTGATGCATGCATGCATTTTTATAATCAATTTGTTTATTATTACCATGCAGAGTTGACGATGGTCAGTGGAACGATGGTGGACAGGTGGTTGCGGTCGGCAGTGCAGGACATGAAAGAAAATAACCGGACAGAGGTTTTATGTCCGTGTCGAAAATGCAAAGGAATAGTTTGGCTCGACCCCCATGACGATGGTCGTGTCGAAGCGCACCTGCTCATGACTGGTTTCATGGATGGCTATACTCGGTGGATAATTGAAGATGAGGATGACGATGTTGAGGATGCCGACGGGGCAGGCAATGATGACACGGGGCAAGACGAAGAGATGATCGATAATGGCGACAGGGAAGAGGCCGGACATGGCGGCGAAGAAGGGGCCGGACATGGCGGAGGAGAAGGGGCCGGATGGCGGCGGAGAGAACGACATGGACTCCACGCAGCAGAGTTCGTCGGTACTAAGTTCAATCGTGCGGGACCCTCATGTTCAAGCATTGCTTCGCAAGGAGACGAGTACTAAGAGAGCTACTTCTAGAGAGGAGGCTAAGCTGGAGCAACTGGTGGTAGACTCGAACACTCCATTGTATGATGGTTGCAATCCTGAGGTGACCCGCTTGAGTTTCACGCTCCAACTCCTGAAGACGAAGGCTAAAAACAAATGGACCGACACTAGCCTCGATGAGCATCTCAAGTACCTAAAGGATGTTCTTCCCGCGGGTAATCTATGTCCTACTAGTGTTGATGAGGCCAAGAAGATCATGTGCCCTCTTGATCTGCCACACATTAGATACCATGCATGCATCAACGATTGCATAATTTATCGGAAGGAGCACGCGGAAAAAACAAGCTGTCCGGTGTGCAATGCTTCTCGATACAAGAAGGCCGGGAAGAAATGTCCCCAGAAAGTTGTATGGTACTTACCGATCACTCCCCGTCTCCAGAGGTATATTGTAGATCCCAAGGAAGCAAAGCTAATGCGCTGGCACGCGGAGAGGAAGAAGCCCGACGATGGAGATGATCCTAAGCTGAGACACGTGAAGGATGGAAGCCAGTGGAGAGCATTGAACAGCTTCTATCGGTATTTTGAATGTGATGCAAGGAACATCGTGCTTGGCGCGTGTACCGATGGCATGAATCCGTTTGGCAACCAGAACACCAACCATAGCACATGGCCCGTGTTTGTATGGATGTACAACCTCCCCCTGGTTGTGCATGAAATCAAAGTACATTCACATGAGCATGCTTATTCAAGGGCCGAAACAACCAGGAAATAATATTAATTTGTATCTGGGGCTACTTCAAGAGGAGTTAGACACGTTATGGAAAACACCGGCCAAGACATGGGATGCCAACAAAGGTGAGTATTTCAAGATGAGAGTCGCGCTGATCATGATAGTGGAGGACTATCTCGGTTATGGATATGTGGCAGGCCAGGTGTGCCATGGATATTGCAGATGCACGCGGTGCAAGGATGATACGACGTCTCAGCAGCTAACGTCAAGGAAAGATGGCGGGTCTAGGAAAATCGTGTACATGGGGCATCGAAGATGGCTTGAACAGGACGACCCGTGGAGAAACCGTGGAGATCTATTCAATGGTCACGCTGAGCATCGAGGACCTCCACGTAAGCGGAACGGTGCCGAAATCGATGAGCTGTTGAAAATCTGGAAGGAGTGCCCCGCGCCGGGAAAGACGATGAGAAAGGCGCCGGAGCCGCTGCTGAAGGTATGGAAGACGAGGTTTATGTTCTAGGACTTGGAGTACTAGCACAAACTCGATACACCTCATTGCCTTGATCAAATGCATATCTGTAAGAATGTCCTTGAGAGCTTGCTCGCAACACTGATGAACATGCCGGATAAGACCAAGGATGGGCCGAAGGCAAGAAAAGACTTGCAAGATTTGAAAATCAGGGAAGATCTGCACATGCCGCCCCGTAAAATGTCAGACGAGACAGAGACGGAGAGAGAGGCACGGGAGAATAAGGGCAAGAAAATAAAGAAAGAGGATTATTGCCCCCCTTCTTGCTTCACCTTAAGTCAGGCTGAGATCAATGCCTTCTTTAAGTGCCTTACCGGAGTCAAAGTTAGTTCCTGTTACTTTCGCAAGATAAGCAGATATCTAGACACGGACAAGAAAAGGTTCAGCGGGATGAAGTCTCATGACTGTCATGTGATGATGACGCAGATACTACCTGTTGCCCTTAGAGGGATAATGGACAAGCACGTCCGTGACACGCTTATTGGTCTCTGCAACTTTTTCGACGTCATCTCTCGAAAGTCGATCAGTGTGAAGCAGCTCCAAAGGCTACATGAAGAGATTGTTGTGATACTGAATGATCTTGAGATGTACTTCCCGCCCGCGTTCTTTGACGTGATGGTGCATCTGTGTGTCCATATTGTTGATGACATAATAGACCTGGGGCCGTCATTCCTACACAACATGGTGCCATTTGAGAGGATGAATGGGATCATCAAATGATTCGTTTGTAACATGTCCCGTCCGGATGGAAGCATCGTCCAGGGCTATTTGGCACAAGAGTGCATATCTTTCTGTAAGAATTTTCTATATGGCGCAGACCAGCCGCCTGGTGTTAGTGTTGGTTTGCCCGTTAACAAGCACGATGGGAGGCTCGAAGGAGATGGTCACTGCAACGGTCGGAGGGAACTGCACGTGGCATACTCAGATCGATGCAGCGACTTTGACAGAGCAAACTTGGTAGTGCTACAACAACTAGACGAGGTAGATCCTTTCGTGGCACTGCACAAAGAAATTATCGCAAAGAAGTATCGTGACCGGGGGGTATGCAGGACGGACGCCGAAGTTACTAGAGAGCACAACTCCACTTTCCTGCATTGGTTCAAAGAGCATATTATTGCTAATCCCCCAGAGGAGGGCTCTAAGGATGGATTGCTCATATACGCCTTAGCACATGGCCCCTCGCCCAACCTCGTAACCTATCAGGCATATGATATCAACGGATACACGTTCTACACAGAGGCCAAAGATATGGTCAGTGATGATCAGAACTCAGGGGTGACGATGGAATGCATGACCGGCAGCGACAACGGCGCAACTGAACGATTTTATGGAAGGGTCGAGGAGATCTGGGAGCTTGACTACTCTGGACTGCACAACACGACGATGTTCCGTGTCAGATGGGCTAAGAATGTCGAAAGAGAAAGCCGGATTTTCACTACCATGACTATACCCGACGCCAAGAGTGCTACCGTGAACGCTATCGCAAAAAATGAGCCATGGGTACACGCTAAGCACGTGACACAATGCTTCTTCATAACTGATCCGCGCAATCCTAGCCGTGTTGTCGTGAGGAGAGGTAAAAGGAACATCATTGGAATGGATGGAGTCGCCAATGAGGAAGACTATGATCAGTACGACAACCCAATGAGGGAAGATGACGATGATGGTGAAGTATACGTCAAAAGAAGAATCAATACTACATTACCTAAGAAAAATCGTACTCCATGAAAAAGGCAAAGTCACAATGAGGGGCTCAATTATTCTTCGACGAACAAGAAGGGAAAGAAGCTAACTCAAAAACGAAAATGTCAGCACTGAGGAAACTTATGTTATTGGTCAAATGATGTAATATATATATATATATATATATATATATATGTTCCTATTTTGTATACACACTTATCCATTATTATGCATGGGTCCAATGATGTGTAATATATATGTTCCTATTTTGCATACATATTTAACCGTCAAATGATGCAATATATATCGCCCTCCCTTCGTTCACTGCCCTCGGGAAATAAAAGTGGGATAAAATAAAGGAAAAGAAAAAGGAAAACTGGCAGTAGCAAAGGTAGTAGGAGCGCATTTTGCCTAAACCGCTACAGCTACTGAAGTTAGTAGTAGCGAATTTCGTATAAAGCGCTACAGCTACTGTAGGTAGTAGCAGCGCGTTTTGTCCAAATGCGCTACTGCTACGTCCACTTAACCCAAAATTCTCACCCGCTCTGCTTCATCCCGCCTTTTCCCCCAAATCCCCACTCTCTCTTCCCCCGCCGCACCGCCGCGCCCGACCCGGCCCTGGCGCTCGCCCCCGACTCCGGCGCCGGCGCTAGCCCCCGACCCC